>NC_070633.1:26635302-26682705 GCF_947347685.1 Pleuronectes platessa
AAACAACAAGAGGCTTTTTACTCTGGTTGATCCCACAGAGAATTACTTCCTCCTTTAAAAGAGCGGCGGACACTTAAAAAGACCGAGCTCCACTGCTCTGTGCACGGATTTGCCTTCGCGGCCCTCGGAAATGTCCAGTCTGTGTCCTGATTGCAGAGTGCGGTTTCTCTCTAGACAAACAAAGCACACTAAATGCAGCACGGCCAATTGGTCCAATCCCGAATTAAGGTGGAGAGGAAACAGAGAGAAACCAATTAGGAGACGGAAGCCACTAATTAAAAGCTGCATGCTCGACAGATTGCATCAATTTTATTTTCTTTAGCGAGGGCCAGGGCCATAATTTCCGAGCCTGCTTGTAGGCCAGTGCACATTCCAGGACAGCTGCCTTCTGTGTTTGGAAAGTGCTCGTGCACAGAGGCAGCACTGTCTCCCTTCCCCTTTCTCCCTTGTTGGTAGTTTGGAATGAGGAAAACAAAAAAAAAGCCCAAACTGGATAAATTTGGAAAAAATCCCGGAGTCTCCACATCGTTCAGAATAAAACGAGAAACCATTCATTAGACATTTTCAACAAGAGTCTGTTTGCAGAAATGTTTCCCCTTCCTGGATTGGGTTCCGTGGACGGCTGCCAATACATTCTGTGTGTTGTGAATCGGAGATTGCATTATGCCTGAGTGGTTTGGGTGGTTAACCAATACGCTTGCTTTGGAGAGCTGCAGGGAAACGTTGAGCACCTGAGGAAAGCCACAGGGCCGCTCTGAACACTGGGCTCACAAAAGGGCCGGGGCCAGAGTCATGGTGTTCCTTTGGCAGAGGGACTGCGAGCACTTGTCTTTCATGCACTTATTGTAAGATGAGGAGGATACACGCGGCGGGTTCTGTTTTTGTGGCTGACTCCGAAGGAAGGAATCCCAGAAATAGGTTCCAAAGTGAGCCAGAGAATCACAAATCTATTCAAATATTTCCCTGCCATTGTTGCTATGTGATTAAAGCCGCTCGGTGGACATTGTTTCCCAGACGAGGAACCTGAACGGTTTCAGCATTTATTCCTGAGTCAGTCTGACATCAAATCTTATCACAGGAGACTTTGAGGGGGCTGTTTTATATAAATCTCAGCTTCCTGATTCTATTTCTTACTCATTGTTTTACATGTGATTACCTAACACCTCTTGGCAACTTCACCTCGAGCTTTGCGTAACCTCTGAGCATAAGCCACAATGATCGACACACACACACACACTTGATAAGACCTATTTTGGGATTTATTTGATTTCCTCCAGTTGTATTAATTTAGGTTGCTATTGGGAATTAATCCAATTGTTTGAATTATGTAACTTTTTTGACGCACAAGTAGTTAAAACCAGGAAACAGACAAGAGGCAGACGTGTTTTCATGAGCACTGGATCCTCTTGTCTTCCCAGCAGTGACTGTGACACTCACTCCGAGGAGGAGAAAAGTCCCTCCGACCCCAACTCTCAAATGATGGAGAGAAAAGAAAAACGAGAGAGGAAACAACTTAGACCTTGTCTGTTCCCTTCCATCCCGCCTAATGGTTTTTCCAAACCTCGAACGCTGAAGGCTGACCTTCCCTCACCATCGGAGACTTTCCTGTAGCCTACACCTTGGATTTCAGGAAATGTACAAAACAGGATAACACAGCACAACAGAGTTCTTGTGGCCGTTTTTCCTTTTTTGAGAGACAAAACAAAACTGGTGAGAAGCCAATGACATCAGCAGCCAAGGCTGCAGTGTTCTTTTTTAGTTAATCGTCCTATGTTGTCTGTATATTATTCAGATCTTAGAATAGCTCTTATAATCGTATGCTTCAATTATTATATATATATATCAGTTAGATTCAAGTCAAAAATACAGTCCAAGGCCCAACAGTCGAATTAAATCAGTCCTGTTTAAATGCCTTATGATACTCTACCAAATGCCTTGTGATACCCAGAAAACAAGGACCTGGGCTCTGGGATCAATGTAAAACTGAATTTAGTTTTTTCTTGGCCGATGTTCTCATCCTTTCACCAAGTCTCTTACAAATCACTTCTCTAGTTTCTATGTAATTATGATGAAAAAGCAAACAAACAAACATATGGAAAGATGGTAAAAACCATAACCTCCTAGTCGGAGGTAAACAGGAGTTACAGGCAAACCTAGACGTTGAAAAAACACTAAAATCTTGTAACTCTTTCTTCCTGGTAACTTTATTTAATTGAATGCTGACCAGGAGTTTCACTTGTGTCCAAAGGAGCCAACTGTCCCCGAGTCTGATGTGATTTGCATGTTGAAGGAGGACTAACGGTCCCTGAGCCTCTGTAATTAGTGGGCAGACGGCCTTTATTTGCCTGTCAGGTTTTGCCACATTGTTGGCCATAGGGCGACAGTTATAGGCCATAAACAAAGAGGTGGCTGTTCTCTTGCCCTGGTCGGAGCCCACTCGAGAGTTGCCTGGTTCATGACGAATTACTGTCGGCTTCCACCCTTCAACGTGCAGCCTGGTCCTTAATGAACCAACACTGCTGACAATTAACTGGATTCTCTAAGAAGAGAAACCCTTCTTAAAATACGGATTACTAATTCAAAACTCGTATTTTGCCGTTCGCATCAACAGCCAGTCCTCGCTGAATGTGTTATTCATTTGACCTCGTCTAATAAAGGACAAAGCGACTCAGTCATATATTATAGTTTTAACATTTAGTTCCCTGGCATTAAAAACCAGAACGCCAACAGCTATAAACACATGGAGCTTTCCCATTCCTGTCCTCGGTGTATTTTTAGCACAACTGTGTCTATTGGCAACTGCTGGTCGCTGCACCTGTCACTGGTTTCTGTGACTCCACCACTGGGCTCCAACTATACTCTGGACCAGCCCCACTCCCAACGTTCCCCCCCCCCCCCCCCACCGTGTGTTTGCTTTTCCTCAATGTTTTTCCTTCTCCACAATCATGGGGGAATTATCTGTCTTCCGGCAGCCCACTAATTTTAGATTGACTTGATTGAGCCTGGAGGCCAAAGGGATCAAGCCCACATCCGTCGAGAACCAGGGATGCTAATTCTAACCATAACATAGCTAACATGTGTTTTGCTCCCTCCCGAGTGCTGATTTGAGACCAGCTCGAAGCGGAGCTGCAGGACGGCTTCCTCCTCCTCCTCCGCGGCCGCTGCAAAGGACCACTTCTTTCTTGTGGCATGTTTTGTGGTTATTGGCCCACCATGTGTGTATTTATAGAGAGCGGGTTCACGACACATGTCTTTGGACTACTTGTTCTTTCTCGAGGACACGAGGCAGCCACTTGCCAACGTCTGCTGTTTGTGTAAGTGTGAGTGTGGACATTTTATCGTGGCATAATTCATTTTCAGGGTGTTGAACTGTCATTGGCTTGAATTGAATTTGTCAGAGTCCCCGATACAAAAGTCCTGTGTAAACCTCAGGCAGTGAGAGAAGATTCTAAGGAGCAGATTCTGTGCTCGCTGCTTTCCACCCACAGTCGCTGGTCAGGTAGACAAGCATCAAATCCTAATATCTATTTCTGATGAGTCCTACACCTTCAACTCTCATTATATTTGATACAGATTTCACATCACTGCCTCGGCCAAGGAGTTTCCCACAGCGTTTGTTTGCTTGTTTGTTTGTTTGTTTGTTTGTTTGTGTCATTAAACAAAAACTGCTGGATGGATTCCCGTGAAACTTGGTGAAAGGATGCCATGTGAATCAGGGGAGAACCCATTCAATTTTGGGGCAGATCCAGGAGTTCTTATTCACTTTGTTAAAAATTGCGACAACGGACATTTTCCCAATGTCCCAGGGAATAATTCACTGATGTTGAAGGAAAATATCTGGCACATTTATGGGTCTGATATCGAGGAGTGTGTGAAATTTATTTCAGCTTGATTAAATTAAAGTGGGCACTTGGGCCTTGGCACTACTGAGTGGTTTTCTACTTTAAAACATAAAATATAATCTGAAATACAATGTGAATACTGTTGAATTCCAACACAATAAACATTTGCGACTCAATCAATTTATCCATAAAACTAAATGTAAGACTTTGCAAAGTTGCAGCTATATTTTGGATTTAGTTTATCAATGCTTCTATGTAGCCTTTACATTTTCTTTTTGATCTGTTAAATTAAGTTAAGTTTCATTCTTCCTCCATCTTAAAGACATACAATCCGTTTACATGCCTGTTTATCGATGTATTTATCTTTATTTTGTGTGTCTATATTGTGTTGGCGTTACACTGAGCAGCCATTTTTAAGGGCAAATTTCTTAGGATTTGACTGAAAGCTTATTTAAATATCATATGTCAATAGTTTTCATTATCCAAGGGTTTGTCACCAGCAGCGATGTTGGGCTCCTCCAGAGAAACGTCTTGAAGAGCGTAACGAATGGTCAGACTCATCTTCAAAGGGAGCCCAGTAATGACAGCGTTGCTCGCGGTTCAGCCCTCAGGGTCGGCTGAGGAGATGCTTAACTGTGGCTAACTACCAGGCCAATTACTTACAAAGACGGCCTGAGGAAGAGGCACTCGATGCTGCTGCCACAGGAACGATCCCAGCTCCCCCCTTCTTCCACCCGCCTGCTCGGACTAATAGCTCCAGACCTAAACCCTGATCGACTGTTGGCTGAAGCCCCCCCCCGCCTCCAGGCCATTCTCAGCTCGAAATGTAGCTTTGTGTCGCCACTTTTCCTGTCAAGACTTTGTTATTGCCATCTCTGGCTTGGGAAGCTGACATTTTACAATGTGTTTATTGGTGGGGGGGGGGGGGGGGGAGAGTTCGACGAATATAGTTTTCAGGGTCTTTTTTTTTTTGTCCTGTTTAATGGGAAAAAGTTGGAGGAAATCATTGTATGTGTCCTGTAGAGTTTAAACTTGGAAGCTCAGGGGAAGGCACTGGTTCCGTTAATGACACTTAAACATCCTCTTTAAGTTTTCCTGAAATGTTAAAGCTGTTGTTTACTAAAACGCATATTAGCTGTCAACATGTCATTCACTAGTTGGGGGATTTCTACACTTGTGTATTTCAGGACATGCAGAAATGAGACGACTGAGGCGCCTGATGTTTATTGTTTGCAAGGCGCTATAAAACAATCGCTTCTTTTTTGTGGATCGGCGACAGCAGGAAGTGTCCAGTATCCTTTCTGGAAAATACACACAGCCCAGTCACTTCATTAGTCCTCTCGAGCACGGCTGCATGGGAGGGATTCAACACAATCCCAGTCAATAAGGGAAGTGAACTAGCTCACGAACTAGCGTACGATCCATCATTCTGTAAGCACGCTGCCAAATCCCCGGAGACGGCGCTGCAGTTGGTAGAGTCGGCAGTCGTGTCCCATTCCTTCAATCCCCCCCCCCCCCCCCCCCCGGCTCAGTCCCCATCTGGCCAGTGGTTTCGTGCTGGAGCTGGGAGATGCGTTGGGCCTAATTCCTGCACACTAAAGCTTTACCGTCTGTACACGGCCCACAGAGACAAGATGGTCGCCAGGTGTCTTCCTGTCTTCAAAGTGTCGGCGTCGTTAATCATGCCCCCCCCCCCCCCCACACCCCTTCTGCATCGCCTCACATGTGTTTGATTTTCCTCACCCTGCATGCACACCCTCTCTCCCTGTTCCCCTGCCTATCTCTTTACATTTGGACAGTCTGTCACCCAGCTGCATTTCCTGCGGGGTTTATGTACAGTTTTTTGGCCGGAATTGGAACCAGATTGGCAAAACAACGTGCCATCTTAATGAAGTCACTGGGATCCGAGTCGGTGGGAGGGCGGGGGGGATAATTCGAGAAGCTGTGCCTGCCTGCAAAGAGCCAAAGGATACTGCTCACCCTCCCAGCCTGGCCTTTAGCCCCCAGCAGACTGCTGGATCACTCTAATGTGGCCACTTTTATTCTTGGATCCCCTCCTCCCCGACTCCATCCGCCCCTTCAAAGGCCGATTTATCTTTCATCTATCTTTGCTGATGGTATTAACACAGCTCACGCTTGTGAACACAGCCTCTGCAGCTGCAAGGTCTTAAACAGCTTCAGAGCCGTGCTATCAGAGCCGTAGGAACAGGGAGGAGTATTTATGTCTTTCAAACCTATGCCAAATATTTGCAGTTTACAAGCCCGGAGGTATTGCAAGGTATGGGTTATCTTCTACTAAACAGGAAGTTGTGACCTAACCATGCATGACCATAAAAACCTCTGCGTCTCTTTGTAATGCAGATAAACGTGAATCATCAACAGGCTTGTGTTCAGGAAGCTCGGCCCGTTCTTCTGAGTCATAAACGATGCGCACATCCGCTTTGTGAACTTTACAGTTGTTTGTGGTCGTGTCAAGGCCGCACTTCTTTTTATACGCTTTTAACTATTTAGGAAAAAGGCACATTGGTGGTAATTTGGCAGGCCAGCCGGCCAAGGCCCAGTTTCATTAAACGTGTGTAAGGTGCACTCTCCATGCCCTCACTGAGGCAAAACCAAGCAAGTAGAAAAATAGCTCTTTCCTCTGGAAAAGCACCAGGGGGACTGTTTCTGTAGTTTTTAAATTGTTTAAGAGGGGAATGGGCCAGAGAAAGGGAGGGGGGGGGGGGGTGTTCAGTTCTGAGCAGCAGACTGTTCAACGTGCCAGATCTGTAATGCGTTCCTCCGGGCTGGGAGCTGGCTGAACTCTGGGCCGTGGCGCTCCGGGAGAGGAAGTCCCAAGCCTGGGGAGTTTCAGACATCCTGTTTTGGAGTGCCATTGGCCGGGACCCGGGCTGTTGCACGCCACCTGCAGACTGTAGGATCACATCTGCCAATAGTCCAGGGACGGCAGTCGAGCGTCACACTCCTCCTTCGGTGTGGCTCGTTATGGCCTCTCTTTGTCCCACTCTCTGCCTCCCACTCCTCAATCTCCAAACATTGCTGAAACAAATTAAACTGTATATAAACCCCAAAATGGAATTCTTATTACCATGTGCTACTTTTGTTTCCTCTTTACCTTATTCCACTGATCTTGCACGAGCCTTTCCTTTCTCTTAGACGACCATTATATCATTTTGAAGGAATGTGTCTTTGATGGAGGAATCGGTCCTTAAAAAGAGTTTATGTAAGAGAGGGCTTGAGCTGAAATCGCTGCCATGCCATGTCACATAATTTATACTGTGAGAAATCCAGTGCATGTGAGGTCAGTGATCTCCAGCGCTCGCTCTCTCACGAGCCCGGCGCTCCCTGTTCTCAGACTCCCCAGGAGCAGATAGGGCAGGAAGTTTGCTGGAGATAGTGCTCCCCTGGTTGTTGCTATTTAGGACAACAGGAAAGGGTTTGTGTCTGTCTCCAACAAACCCCCCAACCCAACAACCCCCCGATTGGCCGGGCTTGTTTATTCAGAGTCATTCTCACCAGTGCAGCTGCAGTGAAGGCTTCCCTGTTCAGATGGCCACCGTTTGACCTTTTCCCCGGCCGACTCGCTATCGGCAGCGCAAATTCTGAACTGATAGAGTTTCACAACTGTGTGATCAGGAGTTTCAGTTACGCTTTCATCATCTAGTGGAAATTGTTACTTCCACCAAGGAGGTTGTGTTTTCGCCTCTGTCCATGGGTTGTTTATTTGTCAGCAGGATTATGCAAAAACTACCGACATACTTTTATGAAACTTGTTGGGACGTGGGCCAAGACAGAAGCCATTCAATTCCGGGATAGATCCATGGAATAATGATCTGATCTTGATGAAAAATATTGGGCATATTTTGTAGTATGTCCAATTTGGTCCTTATCCAATTAATAAATCTGAATCTAGCGCATTTAAATGGGTTTTTATAAAGGCACAGTTTTATCAGAGTTGTGTGCTCTACTGAGTTATATTTAGTTTCTATATGTCAGGTAAATAGAGTTGACCGTGCCGGCTCTGGCACACACACTCTCACATATACACACAATCAAATGCACGGGTGTCATGGGACTGTGGGATACTCATCTGGCATCCCTTAACCGGCCTGAGAAGGCCTAAATGCTGTGGGGGGCTCAACTTCTAACCCCAGGAAAACACCAATAGACCCCGTAGGCCGACTTCAAAGGGCCGGCACATCAAACAGAGCCGAGCGCTGAGACGGTCATTCGGGATAAAACTGTGCGTGAACCCTCCCATTTGTCAGTTCAATGACTTATACGCATTGTGTCCCCGTTAAAACCAGCAATTTGTCCAGGGAGCACAGGGGTTGGCAGTTAAAAAGCAAAGGGGTGCGTTCGCTACAGTCGAGAGGGAGCGCCGCCGCCACACATCCACGTGAGCCGGGAGGTGCTCATGCAAGAAATGAAATGTGATGTCACGAACAGCAGCTCACCCCCTCCCCGAATGTAAAAGATGAAGAGAACCATCAGTCTTGTTCTCTATCTTTTCCCCTGTCTGTCTCTGTCCACGCCCTCAAACACCCCTCCTCTTTCCCATCACCACCCCCCCCCCACCTCCCCCCCAAGCCCCCAACCCTGACGCTAGCTTGTCTGAGTGGCCTTTTGCCATGCATTCTTCTCTTCCCTGTTTGGCCTCTGTCTCAGGAAGTGGCCCAATTAGTGGATAAACACCATGGAGGGGTTGGGGGGGCTTGAGGGGGTAGTGGTGGTGGAGGGTGGGGGCACCAATTAGGACTCTTTGGGCTCCAGGATCGGGCCCTGCAACTGCACAGAGTCTCCTATCCCCTGCGTCTGTGCCAGTGCCCCGCCGGAACAAGGGACGGCATGTGTGATGGGGGGGAGAGGTGGAGGCTATAGATTGGGGGGGGGGGGGGGGGGGGGGGGGGGGGGGTTGCGCAAATGGAAGACCAACAAATAAATGAATAATTAAAATTCCCGAGCACAATGAAAACTCCACAACACAAAGCTCGGCTGGCTCCGTGAAAGTCACAACGATTTGTTTCCACGAGCAAATCAGTTGGAAGCCATTAGGAGCCGTGCGCTTGATTTGGTACTTTCCCCCCGAAAATAAGGAAAATAAGACATGTGTTGAAAAGTTTTACACAAAACCTACATCTCTGGGGTTTGTGATTCACTATTTATAGATAAATATGCGTGTTTACTTCCTGTAAGGATTCCCAGAGCTGTTTCAATACACTGTGCAACCATTTAAAGTCCCCTGCAACACGAAGTTTCCGATTTTAAAGTACATTCAGTTCTTTAGACTGTAAATAAAAGAAACTTAATCAATAAAGTATGTGACATTGTTAGAGATTACATACTTCCCTGTTACTTTTTGGTGACGATAAACCCTTTGTGTCCTGTGTATTAGACATTTTGTTTTTTTAAGTCGGTTTCCTTGTTGGAATTCACTTTAGTTTATGCGCGTGCCAATATTAGTTCGATTTCCTCGACGCTGTAGCCTCAGGACAGGAAATCTTGATCTGCAAATGACTCCCTTGATTGTGTTTGTGATCATATCAAACCAATTAGTTATAGTTAAGTTCCCTGACAGGTTTGGTTGTAGAGTTTCCCCAAGTTTGAATGATCTTTTAGATTTCTTCGGAACCTGTGAATCAGATTGGAAGAGTGAAAATAGTGTTTGTTGTTATTGTCACTTTGCTGTGGAACCGAATCTCTTGATTTTTGAGAGCTTTGTGATCCTGGGTCTGAAGTGCATTGAGAAGGGCAGGGCTTTAAGTAAGAATACATGCAGCAATATAATATCACAGGTTTATATTCCCCTCTCCTCCCATCAGATTGCAGTGGAATGCATTTTGGCATTCAGTCAAGTCTGATTTACAGGTGACACTGCCTGTGTGTGCACATGGCTAACCTCAGGAAGCACTCAGTTTGACATGTGACACTCCCATGACCCCGAGGTAAAAACCATTGACTGTTTCTTGCAAGTGGAACCTCTGGTTGCAGAACTGGAACTCGCTGTGCAGGAATCACCGAGAGAGAACAGAACAGTCACAGAACATTTATATAGATCACATTGTACGATGATCAGTACAACATTAGACTAGGAGAAAGTTAAGAGTGTACATTACTTGTATATATATATATATTTGATTTATTTCTGTTTCATGCCATTGCCCTTCTTGGGATTGAAAATCAACCTTGATCTGATATTTATTTTATATTTTTTTATTGTCTTTTTATCAGTTAATGATTCAGAAATAGCTTATTTAATAAAATAAGTGAAGTCAGGAAAGTCACGTTGTTTTCTATAGAAATCTAGTTTATTTGGATAAAAAACTGTCTTCACATTATGCAGATTTTCCAATTCCAGACCAAAAATGTAGTAATGATGTTTTTCTTTTCAATTTATGACCCTTTGATACTCAATGTGTTTCTTTAAAATCTTTTTTCATGCTACAGACTTTCCGTGCTCGTTTAGTTCACTCGGAGAAAATTATTGAAATAAGTAGATTTTTATAGAAAACAGATCCTTTCCACTTTTCTTTTTAAGAAAACAAGTTTCTTTTACGTCTCAGTCATAGACTATAATTACATCGGGTGTTGTTTTCAGTACACACCATGGAAAATTGTCTTTAATCGCCGTTAATGTACACGGATCCTCGACTGGGCCCTTTTTACTGGTTTTAAAAGATTTACGTTAAGACTGAAATCCTGCTCATGTGAACGTTCCCTCGGTGAAGCCGGGTCTGAGCCGTCCAGGATCCTGCAGTTTGCCACACAACCCGTGCCGTCCAAATTGAATTACAGCAGTACTTCTCCTGTCTGTCCTCTCTCTCGCTAAACTCAGTAATTTGATTGACTCAGCCGCCCCCTCCCCACTTCCCCACTTCCCCCTCTCGCCATATTACTGTTATTTCAACTGGCAAATATGTACTCTGCATTCCAGCGCCATCAGTGGCCTGCACACGCTGCTCCGTCTCCCTGGAACAGTCACTTAACCAACGGTGCAATTACACTCCCTATGTGCCGGAACACAATTGGAACCAATGGTTAGGTAAACAAATGTTATTCGATAGGTACAAATTATAGATGTATGGTCAAATTATAGATGCACGGACAACTTTCATTTTGCTTTTTAGGGGTGGGCGGCTAGGGCGAGGGGGGGGGGGGCATCCGTGAAACAGTATTCCAGTCAGGGTTTTGATATTGATGTGAGCTGTGTTGCCAGCATGTCTGCAAATGTTTGCATTCTCATTGAGATAGCAGGAGAGAGGCCCTGTCAGGATATGGGTTTTCTTTCTTCCTCCTCTTCCCCGGCCGGCGGCTCGGCGTTTTAAAGAGTGTTTGTGGAGCAGAGCCGTTTACCATATGGCTGTCAAGGTGGATGAGTTACTGCGAGCGGCCCCTGTGAGCGGCGCCGCGATGCAGGAGATAACTGGAAAAGCAGTTTGCTCGCTCCTCTTTGCACAGTGCGCACCTTTGACGGGGAACTTTTTTCCCCGTCAAAAAAAATATGAACTTCAAGTCTGCTACATAAATACAGGAGAAAATGTCTTAACCAGCACGTCGGCGTCCTTTTCATGAAATCGTCCTGCTCGGGATGTTCTGCTGGAGAAATCCAGTTTCTTCCACAGGAAGTGTTGAGACTGCACCGTCAGTGTAAACGGAGACATAAATATCGAACAGGCACCGGCGACGTGACAGACTGCTGCATGAAATATGTTCACTATGCTGAAGCTACATAACAGGAATGCTTTCATGGACGCCGGTGATTTGTTGGATGTAGATATCAGAGGCACTTATGGGACCTCGTGGCCTTCGGGGGAAGGAAGGAGCTTCGGGGGGTGGGGGGGGGGGGGGGGGGGGGGGGGGGGGACGGTGCTTTTGAGGGTGTCAGTTAAACCAAACAACCCACAGGATACAAGACAGTAAGTATTATAATATCTAAATTGCAAGAATGCAAAGGCTTGAAACCAAATCTCCCAAATTACACATCACAGTGTTTGGTACATAAATAGTCATTTCCGCACACAGGCCGAAAAAAGAAGGAAGAAAAAAAAAAAACATGCCTCCCACTGAAAATGGGATTCCTCGCTGTGAAAGTCGAGCTATTTATGGTATGCACCAATTTCCACCCCTGAAATATCCGCTGGCTTCCTCGCCTCTCCCTCTTTCTCCTTGACGGACAGTAAAAGCCACCTCCGGGGGGGGGAACCGAGGGCCCAGACGAGGCCTGCCAGGCAAAGAGCCGCTCTGAAGAACCTGTGATGGCTCATCTGTTGTCATAGCAGGAGATGGAACCTTGTATATACGCACAGCCACTCGTTGCACTGAGAGATTTAGGAGTGCTGTGGAGTTACAGTACAGTCGGGGGGGGGGGGGGGGGGGCGCTGCGGTGAGGGCCTCAGACGGAGGGAGGCGGGCCGGGTTCCTGGACCAGGGGCTCTGAAAAGGTTGGAGGTTATAAATACTTGACAGCGCAGTAAAGCTGTCGCAGTCTTCCTGAAGCAAGCACTCACATATATGTACACGCACACACACAAACACACACACACACAAACCCAGCCTCCCGCCCTTTGTACCCCTCCCTGTTTGCCTACTTTCCAAGCAGCAGTTAACTTCCTGTGTAAACAGGAAGTAGGATGGCAGAGGGGACGCCTGGGCGGCTGTAGCTCTCTCACTGGACAGCAGGCGTTTTTTTTTGTGGTATTTGCTTTGTTTGCGTGTACGTGTGAGTGCATGCTGTGGATTCACATGCATTTCACGGGTGGAATCAGATATTAGCAGTTAAATACCATTTAGTTACTCCTGACTTTTACAAGCCTCTGTTGGAGAAAACCTGAGTGAACGCAACGAGAAAAGCAGCAAAGCAGACAAACCAGAAAGTCTCAGCAGAAATCAGGGGTTAAAAAACGAAAGTTGTTTCTTCTGCCTCAGTCTTATTCTCGTAACTGTGTACATTTTGACTTTGGGTACATTTTAACACGATTTGTACAAATCCGGGAAATACTGACTCTGGTAAACTTCACTATTTACATCTTGTTCATTTTGCTCTCCCCCACTTTACACTGTTCTACCAGAGTTGTGTTTATTGAATCTCCTCAATAGTGTTGGTAAATGTAAAATAGTCGAAAAACCAAAGTCAGCACGGACACAGTTCTGTCAGTAATACCAGTTTGAAAAATACTGTAATTAGTTTGTAACGATGCAGCTACTTTGGGTTTCGGTATTGGATCAATGTAGGCTACTTTATTTTTTATTTTGTTAACATTAATTTATAATGTTAACAAAAGAATTTGTCCTAATCACCAAACTGTGAAACACTAAATTTAGCCATTTCCTTGTTTTCCTGTTTCTTGGCAAAACACATTTAATTTTTCTTTACCTCCTGCATATGTGTGTGTGTGTGCTTCAGTGCGAAGGTGTATGAGACACACACATATGTTCAATCCATCATAATACAAAGGGCGCTTCCCCCGCCTGACACTCTCACACACAGTTGGCCTGCATGGACCTCTACCTGCCACATGCAGGTTGTCTGCTGCTGATGCATCTCTCTCTGATAGCTTTAATATCTCCAGTTAGAGAGAGAGAGAGAGGGCGAGCGATGGATTTACAACAACATCCTGTCGCTAACAAAGAGGCTGAAGGGAACGGCACGACATACTGGTACCTGTACTGAAGTGTGAAAGGGAGCTTAATCGTTTTGAGTGCTGATGACGATGCTCCGGCCTGATTCCTTTCTCTTTGAAAGCACGGGAGAGGAACAAAGGCCTCTTTTCTCCCCAAGTGTTTGGTCGTGTTGTTTCCTCTTGTCTTTTATTACCACAGTTTTTTACAGAAGGAGGTGGGGGGGTGAGAGGGTCGGACAAGGGGCCGTGCACCTGAGGGCGTTTTATCACCCCGTCAGTGGGTCCGTCACATTCCTCAGGTTGGAAACTGAAACGTTCTCCGGGAGAAGGGTTAAGGTGTTTTTAATTTCTAGGTAAAATAAAGAGGCTGATTAGCCAGTGTGACCAACAGAATTCTCCTCTAAAACGTATGAGTTCTTTAGGAAAGACGAGCCACAGTTTGTCCAGAGGTAATTCCACTGACAAATAAACCAACAGACAGACAGACAGGGGCGTAAAGACGACTTCCTTGGCTGAGGTAACTATCAGGATGTGTAGTAATGTTCTTCTGACTGATGAACCAATTCATTCTTAGTCCGCGCACCTTAAACTTAAAAACTTGTCAGACAGTTTGTGAAACACCAATTTTAACATGTTTCCTTTGTTGAAATTGGGGGAAAAACCACAATCTGACAACTTCCCCTCACTTTCCAATCCTAAAAAATCTGACAAGCATTCCCACTTCACCCAGCGACTGACCAGTTGAATGAGACCGTAGAAAAAAAAAAAATCCCTGTTCAGCCTCACCAGCATTTATTTTTAAAAGAGCAAACATCAGACCAAAACAAACCCAAATGTTTGAGCACTTGATTAGGGCTTGATTCTAAATTAAACAATGAGGACCTTGTACGTGGGCCAAAGTGCCTCTCGTGTTTTATCACTGGAAAGACCGAAAGCCATAACAAGATGTAGGCTTGACTAAACTCATGTCGCAACCAATTGCCAAAACCGAGAGGCCTCGTGCTGTTGAAACATCTAAAATATCAGGCCACAACCGAGATATAAGTGAGATCCTCTGTTTCCCATTAGTTTATTTAATACAAAGTTTGCATGACCCTGTACAGTATGTGTTAAATCCCAAGGTTGTGTTGAGCCCAATGTAAACACAGCAGTATTTAAAAAAAATGTAAAGGGGTGAAGTTGATCCTTGGGAGCCTTGTGGGGGGGGGGGGGGGGGGGGGGGGGAGGTTTTATCAGATACAGTCATAATACGATACGTGGAGGCTCGGCCAGACTGGTGGCTGGAAACAATGGATTCAAGGTGAAGGTTTCTCTGTTGGTTAAACCATTAAACTGTCAGTTCACAGCGGAGAGAGAAGCGAGAGCCTCGTAATTCAAATCTTTTGTGTTGTTTTTAAAGTTGCGTTTATCTCGGTGGAAAGTTTTTTCCTGCCTCTGCTTGTGTCGAGCACGTTTAACCCCAGAGGACGTGAAATGGATCCTTGAGAGGACGCTCTTTTTGTTTGTTTTAGTTTTTCAATCTGGATGCTCTTTATTTCCTTAGCTTCTACATTTCCCATTCCTCTTTTTCTCCTAATAATACATAAAATATACACACCTTTTCTCTTTCTCTCTCCTTGTTTCCTTATTTTGTTCCCTGAATGAATCTTTAAAGGATGCAGTGTCTTTGTTTAGCTTTCCCACATTGAAAAAGATTGATAAATATAGAGATTATATATTTCCTTCTTGTCTACCTTTCCCCCCTTTCCTCTTTTTCTTCTCCTCTTATTCTCAGACACACATAAATATCCAGTGCATGTGCATGTGCACTCTCTCCCGGGGGAGAGAAAGAGAAAGAAGTGAGGTGTTACTGGTTGAGAGGGACATGTACATGCAGCTCCTGGTCTGAATAGCACTTCCTGGCGTGTGAAAGGCGAGCTGGGGAGGGAGGGGAGGGATGAAGAGAGTGAGCGGTGGAGATGACGGGGGTGCACCTCCTCCTCCTCCTCTTCCTCCTTCCTCCTCCCGCTGAAAGCCTTGTTTGCCATTCTTGCAAGCACCTCTCTGAAAAGGGAGTCAACGGGGTGGGGGGGGGGGGGGGGGGGAGTGAGGAGTGGGGGGGTTGTGACAATGAGGCGAGGAGGACCACATCCATGTTTGCCAGGTGTTCCTTTTGTGATCCTCACCTTGCACTCAGGCATGGAGGGCGAAACAGAGAGACACAGAGGAAGGAGTGTACTGAGAGAAAGGTGGAAGAGACAGGAACAGGGGAGAAAAGCGAGGGAGCTAAAGTGTGTGTGTGTGTGCGTGCATGTGTGTGTGTGTGTGTGTGTGTGCACAACGTACACACACACACACATGCACACAGACAGAGAGGCAGGGAGGGAAAAGAAAAGCCCCAGATCCCGCCATTCTTTCACAGAGATAATCTGCAGGAAAGGTGTTGTGACCACGAGGTGTGTGTGCACACGCGCACACGCCCTCGTGCACGCACATTTGTCTTTCTGTGGGTGTGTGCAGCCTCGTATTTATTCAGCACAGGTTCACGGCTCTTATGCACGCCATTATGCTCCGGTGATAAAACGCTTTTCCACAGCCCATCAACAAAGCCTTATCAAAGCGCTAATCGCAACCCGGACTGCAGCAGCCTGCGAAAGCTGAACGCACGCCGACTACGTGATAGAGCCGCTTTCCAAGAGCTTCACATCCTCCAGGACCCCCCAAGTCAGCTCCACTCCAAACCTGTGTATTACTGTAACTGCTATTACCAAATAGCTTTTTTCACAAACTACTTATCTGCACAACAAAGAACCGGCAGTAAATATAGATAATGGACACAAATTAGACCGGGGACCCTCATCTGAGAAAGTTTTGCCCCAAAAGATTCTTATCTCAGAGGACTTTTGCTCTTAGAATGGATTTACACCAAATTGCAAGCAGATGGCAAAGAAGTTCAAACTTTTTTTTGGTGTGTGTGTGTGTGTGTGTGTGTGTGTGTGTGTGTGTGTGATAGATGCACAGCTGCAGCAATGTTCCCACCAGCCTTAAGAGGAATTGTTTATGCAATCTCGCTGCAGTAATGCTGGGTAGTTGTGGTAATAGCGGAGCTGCATGGTCCAAACTGGGAGTTCTCATGGGCCTCGGAATGGCCCCTGCCAAGTCTAGATCCAGTGGTTGTTGCCACATGCTCGGTAATGTGTGTTTTTCCGTTTTAAAGACCTCTGTCCACACGAGGGTCGGGATTGAGACACCTGAAAACCTACATCACATGACCAATCACGTACCCTGATCGGTATAAACAGGAAGCAGTTTGTCTTCTCTGCAGCTGGTTGCACACAAACGACACCAGTGGAAAGTAAGACCAGGGATTTATTTTCTCGGGCCGATGATGCAACGTTGTGTCTTCACCGCTGGTAGTGAAGTCGTGACTGATAAGAACCAATCAGGAAGCAACTGCAGGCGACTTTGTCATTGTTTTCAAATGTCTTGATTTCCACCCAGTCCATTCTAAAAAAGCAAACCCAGCATTTAAAAACCAAAACTAGGTTGTGTGGATTGAGCCAAAGTTTTCGTAATTTATCCTAATCACAAGCCATCAGAGGAAATAATGACTTCCTCGGGTAATAACAGAGTGTAATTCTATTTGGCATTCACCTGTTATCATTTCTATTGAATGGTGTGATCATTAAATAGTTTTTAACTCATCCTCAGGTGAATTACCAGCTGCACAACCCCCCGAGTGCACAGAGGAGCAGGGACTTGTTGTTGGAAGAGCCGGTGACTTTCAGTTTGTGGTTTGTTAGTTTTGAGATTAAGCAGTTGACAGCATGCGAAAAGACCAGTTTATCTATCTTTAGAAACTGAGGGTTGTTGTTCTCGTGCCAAAGGGAATCACCTAGATCCGGAGTGGTTACACAACAGAGGTGTGGTTGGTTTTCTAACAGAGCTGAAACGAGTCGAGCTCTGCTTTATGCAACCACCTCGATGCACGGATGAAAGGGAAAAACATTGCTCTTCTCATTCGGTCGCCCACTTTTCTTGGTTGAGTGTCTCTTCGCACTCTGCTCCACGTCACACCTGTTGTGGGTGTAATCCATCCGAAAGACAGTGCGTGCTAAAGACGTGAGTCATGACAACAAAAAAAACGACCTCGATGCCAAATGCACTTGCTAACTTTCTCCGTATCAGTCCTGTGGTATTTTCCAAGATGCACCACACTCCTGTTGCTCCTGAAGGTCTGCACACATGTTTGATCTTTGAGGATTACGAGTTTAAAGAGCCAAAGTCGAGAGATTATTTGTGAATGAGGCGCAAAAAAATGAGCTAAGAACAAAGCTTGAATACGGATTCACCTGATTTCCAGTGTCTGGGATCTCAACTCAACGTGTAGAGCCTCGCAGTTCGAGTAATAAAAACACGGCGGAGGAAAAAAACAAACATAATTGGAGTCACACGACCTAAACACAGTAGCCACAAGATTATGCCTTGTTCTCAACCACTGTGACTGGGAGCGAGTGCGTCCGCAGCTCCGTTCATGTGTGGCAGTCCTGGAGAGCATGATTCAATTACCGGCAGCTTACAGTAAGACAAATACAGAAATAGACTGGTGGGCAGTGTTGTGTTTCACTCCACGTACCCAAGGTCAGGCGACTGTGAAATAATATCCCCTTGTAAGAAGTGGGATATATGTCTCTGCAAACAGGGCGTTGCTGAGTCGACTGAATGGACGGGACTTTGCACGTGATGCAGTTCTTACTCTTGAGATCTGCACATGCCTCCCAATCGGTGGTCAGCTCTGTGTGAGTGATTGGTTCCATGTCAGCGTCAGGTGCCCACATGCAAAAACATCCATAAATCTTTGTAGTATTCCTCGAACTGCTCAGCGTGCTCTGTTGTAGTTCCCTGCTTGTACAAGTGTTATCTTGTTCCATTGTGTTAGTCTGTAGGACATGAAAACTTGGCTGCGTTCACGTTGAAGGTCTCATTACTCGGTATGCTGGCTTGGATATAATACCTTTTTCTTAGTTATGAAACTGAGTTGAAAACAATACCAAAGCAACACTATTTTTTGCATTATTTCACTTTGAAGAGAGTCAATAAAAGATACCAAGTAAAATACCTTTGTTTGTATAAAATACCTTTTAAAGAAGGTTTTTTGATCGACAGAAATGCATTGGCTTTAATTTATTTGCTTTCGTATGCAGATAGCTTTTAATAGAGATCAGCCAAAATATTGTCTGGACCTAAAACAAAGTGACACTGTTTGTGTTTTGTGTAGAGAAAACGTTTGTTGTGCTGAACAGTGAAAACACAGCATAACAATCCCATATTTCCATGGATAATTCAGGAATGTTTGACCGACTCGCCATACTGGTCGTCTCAGCTGACAGTGAACGCTGTAGCATTGATTAGCGATGACTTGTCCACGTATTGGTTTTCAGTCTGTGACTCTGCGTCGGGCCCTTGACCCCTTGACCCTTTGACCCTTTGACCCTTTGAATGAAACCGCCTGTATCAAATCTCCTCGTCCCAAGTCGCTCCGGTCCGGTGACCTTGTGGCTGCAGTGTGTCGTGTGGCTCGTGGTGCTGACCTGTCACTCCGTATCCATTTCCAACATCCAACCGAGGAGCCATAGCTCACACACCCCCCCCCCCACCCCCCACCCACCAACACCCACCCAGACCGTCGCCATTGAGACAGTCAGTCTGACCTGGAATGCCACTGTTCAGCACTTCAGAGGGTTTTCGCTCGTGTTTCGGAAAAGAGCTGCAAGTATCAATTAAGGAAGCTCCGGCCCCCTGGAACACACCCCCCAATCTCACCTCCTCCCTGCCCTCCTCCTCCCCCCCACTCCCCCTCCCCCGCTCACATAACTCATGCAACTGGAACTCAGCAGAACAACCAATTTGACCAGATTCCACTTTCTCAAATTGCAGGAAAACACACTTAACTGATGGGCCCTCCCGACTTGAGAAGGGCCATTGTTGTGTGCCTTGACCCCACAGGCCCCCCCCCACACACATCCTCCCCTCTGGCCTGTCTCCTCTCCGTGTCACATAACAAGCTGAAAGCTGAAAGTACACCTTTTTCACCCAGGCCCTCAGCAGCAGATCTTTTAACAAGCCCGGGACCTCTTTGGGCGTCGGAAGGGCCGATTCTCCAGGGTCAGGGGACCACAGGGGAAAGTATGTAAATGATACCTGATGGTTTGTAAAAAAGAACATTTGATAGGTTTAGATACACAGTCAAACCTGGTTGGTTTCAGAAAACCAAGATGGCAGAAACAGAATCAATAGCCTTAGAAATAGTAGAAAATAGAAGAAGCACCATGAAAGAATAAAAAGAATTATAGAGGATGGACAAGTGTGATCACTTCAAAATAAAACACCCATCTTAACCATCATTTACCACACTGTAGTTCAGATGTAGAAATTAATCATTTTTAAACTTTTGCATCGGCATTGCCACAGGTGTCGTGATTTGATTTGGTTTTGTGTTGTCATGCAGTTCATCACGTTAGAAAACGGGCCGGGGGAAACACCGGGGAACATCTTCAAATGTTTTTAATCATTGTTTGTTGATATCCCTGCTGCCATGTGAACTTGGACTTTAAAGTTGATCCATTTCCAACAAGCTGTGAACCAGCAATTGTTAATAACGGCCTCCCCCCCCACACACACACACACAATTGCCCCCTGTTGGCCTGCGTGTTTACCTGAGGGCGATTCACGGAGCCGCGCTGTGAACCTGTGCCAGTGCCTCCAGAAAGCTTTGAGGTGAATAACTGCATGTGCGCTCACAGTTTGCTTTGCTTTTCAATCTCTCCATCATCACTGAGAGACATTCCTCAACGCACCCGGGTAGGAAGCGCACTGTGTAATTTGCGCTGTCTGAAAGAATTATTCAGCTCCGCTCAGCTGCTCGAAAATCTGATGGGAAGTTCCTAAAAAAAGATCAGTGACTTAGGAAAAAGAGGTTAGTGATCACCACATAAATCACCTCGCCGTGGCAAAGGATTGGCCGGGAGCAGATGTGTCCTTGGCACTTGGCAAAGGATAGTTTGCACTGGGAAGAAATGGCCCAACCCTCAGACCATAAACATGTCCTTCCTCAACCCCGAACGGAGGCTCGAGCAGCCCAGCGTGCCTCCCTGCAGCCCTCCCTCATTCGCTCTGTTTCAACACATCCCTCTCTCGACTTCCTTCCTGCCCCACCCATTGAATTTTAATACCTGCCTGTCATGTTCTCTTCTCTTCTCCTCTCCTCCACCCCCCCCCCCCCCCCCCTCCCCCCTTCTGTACCTCCCCCTCCTTCGCCAGACCCTTGCTGTGTATCTAGTAATTACCAGAGCACTGAGAAAAACCCTTTCATTTAAAGGATTGGAAATTATCTCAGTGGAACACAATAAAATGGCTTCCCCTCGAGAGGAAGGGGAAGTTTGAGCTGCGGTGCGCCGCCGCATGTCGCACCGCCTCGCTCTTGAAGTGGGAGCAGAGGTGGAGGTCCTGTAGGTGGTGGGCTTTTTTTGTTACTTCATTTTTTCCCCTCATCTACTCCAGCGCAGCTATTTGATAATCAAAGGGGGGGGGGGGGTCTTGGAAACAACGTGGGTCAATCAGTGGAGCTCGAGTGCCACAGATTTGTTCCGTCTTGTTGTCAAATATCCACTGTTAAAATATGAACTCAGTTTTAAATTGAAGAAGGGTTGAAAGAGCTGCTTCTAACCAGCCTTGATTTAAGGCTGTGGCCCCTCGTTCACCTCCAGGGGAATCTATAAAGTTGCTCAGGCCATTGTAAATAACATTTTTATGGCACTGTGGGGAGAGTTTGATCCCAACACCTCATTGGACCAACACCACTGTCGGGGCAGATTAGTTGGTTTTGGCCCCTTTTTTTTTTTTTTTTTTGGAGCTGCAGCAAACGATACTGTGACAACGCACACAAAAATGTAAATGAGCATTAAAGTTGTAAAATCTACTATTTGTGGAAGTGTGGAAAAGAGCGACTGTTGAGTTTGGCCTACGGGAGGTTTTAGTGCTTCAGGCTGTGTAAATGTAGAACGCGTGTGAGTTAAATCATAGAAGACGGAACCTAAAGTCTGATCACTTAGCCAGATGGGATATTATGGCTAGTTAGCATCGGTAGCAGCCGGCATTGTGCGTGGCAGCAGTTTTATCATATTGCAGTTTGTTTTTCCATTGGTCTGAAAGATACTGTTTATTCTCTCCTGTTACTGTACTTTAACTTTTTAACTGAAACTCACTAATCTTACACCATTGCTCACTTTTTCCAACATTTAACTGTGTCGCACTTTGAAATTATTTTTTTATGTCGGGGTAACATGAAGCCAAGCACCGCCGCGGCACTAAAACCCGAGCTGGCCGTGTGCTTTGACCGAATAAATGTAACTGGTAGCTGAAACAATTAATTTTTATAATGTCCATATTGTATTTATGTGGACCAGTCAGGTTATGGCCGATACCTGGTCCGCCTAATAAGTCCACTCTGGCACCAGTACTGAAGCGTAGCGCCAACTCAACCATTTTTTAAGCTTTCTTAATATCAATCTGTGAGACTTCTGTCTCCATCACAACACAATGGAGCAGAAACAATATCTACCTCCGCCAAGGGGGTTATGTATTCCTGGTTTGTTTGTTTGATTATGCAAACAACTCCTGTGCAGAGTTTCACAAAGCCTGGTGGAAAGATGGGACACGGGTCCAGAAAAGAACCCATTAATGTTCTGGACATTTTATCCACTTTCCAAGATAAAACAATTCATGGATCTTTGTTTTAAGATATTTTGGGGCATTTCACTTGTATTTAATAAGGTACAGTAAAAATGAAATGTGGAGAGAATGCAGAAGACACAGAGCGAAGAACCGGGTCATAACCAAACCTTAAGATGTTGCAGGAGGCCTCAAGTCTCCTCACGTGGGAGCACCCGTGCTAATTCAAGGATCTTGATGAAGTAAATCACGTATATTAGACATGTAGGGGACAGATAGAGGATATATGAGCTTGTGTAATTTGGTGCAGCTTGATTGAATTTAAGGGGAATGTTTGGCCGTGGCACTGGTATGTGCTCTACTCATTGCAATTTTTTTTTTCGATTTATGGTGCTGAAAAAGTAATAAATATAATTCTGGCGCAGACATTTTCCAATCAATCAATAAAATGTTGTTTTCTAAAAAGTTTTTATCGTGGAAAAACCTCAGAAACCTCCAAGAGAGTCGCACGTGACGAATCCCTCCCCCCTCAGAGAGATCAACAAAATAACAATCATGAGAAATGTGTGGGCCAACATGGGAAACTATGAATATGATCAGAAACTTCAATATTTCATTGTTCTTGTCGAACCCTTAAAAAGAAGAGAGCATCTCATTGGTCACTGAGTTCAGCAGCATTCTGTTTACACGGCGGCTGGAGTTCACTTCCTGTGTTTGCACCTCGCCGCAGTCCCACCTGTCGTTTTTGTCACCGGCTCAGAGAGAGAGAGAGAGAGAGAGAGAGAGGGAGGGAGAGAGAGAGAGAGAGAGAGAGGGAGGCAAAGTTTGGCTGGAACAGCTGGTTGCCCTGGCAGCACTTTGTGCCACCGCAGCGGATTGGAACAGGAACTGGCCGATCCATGTCAGTCTGCAGGCAGGATCTGGGCCATGCCTTGTGTTAACAGATTATCTGATTTCCATTCAGACGGCTCGGGTATCAGCCCAACTCCTCTGCTCTCTGGAAAAGCGACCCCAGCCAGCCTCTCTCTGAAAGCCCCCAGAGCCCTCCTCTCTTCTCCCATTTCCTGTCTTAATTACGCACTCCTTTGTGCCGTTTTTTTTTTTTTCTTCTTCTTTCTTCCCCCCCTCCTCTCCTCCTCCCCTGCCTCCCCTTCTTCTCCTCTTGATCCCTCGTCCCCTCCCTTCTCACTGTCTGTCTCTCACTCTCTTTTTCTGTGAGGAGATGGGGACCAAGATTTTGAAGTTTGAAGTCTGTTACGGGGACAGTCCCCACCACCACCACCTCCTCCACCTCCTCCACCTCCTCCTCCACCTCACACAGACCAGCTCCCCTTCTCCCTTCCATCGTCTCTCCCCACCTGAAAGAGAATACTGTGTTTTCAATGCATAAAAGGCTTGGCGCTGTCAACAGGAGGAATCCACCAGGGCCCATGGAAAACACACTCAGAGCCGCGGCTACAGTTTCTCCGAAAGGGGAGCGAGCGGGAGGAAGAGGAGGGCGGATGGGTGAGTGAGGGAGGCAGCTGGAAGGGATTACAGTGCAGTTTCATAGGCAGCACAATTACAAACATCCCGAGTGTTAACTTGGCTGTGCAGCAGAACATCAATGATGATGCTTTGGCTCTGGGATCGAGCTTTTCTTTCTTTTTACTCTTCTGTTTGTGCGCACACGTGTGAGTGTGTGGGTCGTTTGAAGAGGTGTTCGCAGCTGTGCGTAGTTACACACAACTCCACGATGCCCCTCCGCAGGTAAATTAAAAGGTTGACAATGGAAAGAAACCATAAAACACACACGCGGAGGTGTAGTAAACACAATGATCGTGTAAACCAAGCGGTCTCCTCGGCTGTGACAAAAAACAGGTTTGTCACCGTCCTGCACCGGATCCAGTTACTGAGCCGGGGCATTGAGGCGAGACCAAGAGAGGGTGACCTTGTCTGTGGCGAAATCTGACACAGGTTTTCACATGCTGGGTGGGGGATTTTTTTGTTTTTCTCCTCTTCCTCCCAACCCCCCACCCCCTCCTCTCTTTCCCCTTCCTGTTATCTCTTGCACTAGGTGGCTAATTGCTCTGATGCTGTAGATTACATTTAGCATGCAGCTTTTATTGTTTGTGTGCAGCCGGATGAAGATACAGTTGAATTGTACTTTATGTTTCTAGAGTCAGAAGCTTTGAATGTTGAGGAAAATTCAGTAAATGAAACATAAGGTTTATAAAACATTAATTTTCCTAATTTAAGATCAGAGTAAGGATCAGAAACTTTTGTATTAGCAAAAATCAAAAACACAAAAACCATTTAATCCAATGCAAAAAACTGGAAGCAGCAAATGTTCTACACATGACAGGAAGTCAATTATCAGGATGACGATGTCAATTAACTGTCGATCAACTAATCAATCAATCAATCACCAGATAACGTCAGCTCTGCTTGTCCTGTGCAGACAGCTGTGGAGAAGGTGTCATGGCTGACATCATGGTGGAGGGATTAGACAGGTGAGAGAGACAGAGAGGAAGACAGCGCTGTCTGTCCTGTCTTGTTCCTTCTCTGTCCGGGTATTGTCTCACTCTACCAACGTGTCCCCCCATTTTCTATCTCCCTCTCTGGACACACAAACACACTCTCCCACGTACTTGCACACACATCCATGTGTCGAGACACACACACACACTCACTCCCCTCCCTCCTCCGGGCCCAGTCTCAGCTCAGGATCAGGGTAAACAAGCTAATGTTTAGATTTCACGGAAGTGGAAACTGATCCGGTCGAGTCGACTCTGTCACTCAGCAACGGGCCTGTTTATGTTTGTCTCTTCGCTGAGTATCTGTGAGTGGCAGCATATGTGCGCAGGGTCTCTCTCTCTCTCTCTCTCTCTCTCTCTCTCTCTCTCTCTCTCTCTCTCTCTCTCTCTCTCTCTCTATCTCTCTCTCTGTGAAACACAGGGGTGTTAGAAACAGGTTGAAAAGAATAACATTGACCTGAGCCTTGTGATAAAGACAATCATCATGATGATGATAATGGGCCATAGACTTTATCAAAGATGGACGAAGCATCACCACTTCCTCCCACTGTGCAGACATTAAACCAAATATCCATATAATACAAACGCTGCCATCTTGTCCTGATTACCTGATTTGGAGTCTGCACAGTAGCAATCAGAGGATAGAGCCTTGGCATCAAGGTCCCATCGATACAGACAGTCAACCAATCACGAGTCAGTGTCAGCTGTCAGTCGTGATATATGAAATGTACTTTCACTTTTTATTTTGTATTTGTATGTCCCATCCACTAACATGGCTGAGGCAGAGGGTTTATGGATTCACTTCTGGAGAGCCTTCATTATTATCCACCTTTATGTTCACTCTGTGTGATGGTCACAGAAATGATGGACCTGATGATGAAGATGATGATGATGATACAGTGATGATACGATGACTCAAGGATGTTGATGAAATAAATCAGCGTATTTCGGGGGGGACAGATATCTACCAGTGTAATTTGTGTAATTTGGAGCAGCTTGATTGAATTTGAGGGGAATGCTGGGCCTTGGGGGAAGTCTGCGCTCCACTGAGTTCCATTCTGGTTTGTTTGTGATTATTGCGTAAAAACTACACAACGGAATTCCACAAAACTCTGTGGATTTTGTCATTGGAATTCAGGGACGTTTTAATCACCAGGCAGTTTTCGTTTTCCATTATTTTCGCCACGATGTATAATGAAATGTGTAGAGACCTGCAACAGGTGATTAATCACAGTGAAACGCCAACATGAGAAGTTTAAACCGATGAAAGACACAACGCTGTTATATACATTGTGATGGACTGTCATGTCTAAAATAGAAATGAATGAAAAGAAATGGCTGTCTTGAAATACAAAGATAACCTCAAATGCTAAGCCTTTGTAAATTCTAAGCTTCAATGATAGAAATATGTCATCGAGCGTATTCAAAAGAAAGAAACAGTGGTACAGCCCTTTAAAGCTCTACAGAAAGTATAAGGTGAATCTCGGCCTCGTGGCTCTGTCAGATTCTTCACAGCGATAATCCCTGAAGTCCTCTTCATTTCTTTCTCTCTCTCTCTCTCTCCCCTTTTTTTTTTTATTCCACCGTTACACGAAGAGGACGACAAGGGCCGTCAGAGAAACACAAAGCACTCAGGGTTGCGTGTTAGGAGCCGCCTGAATGGCACCGGGCCTAACGAGAGCCCAGCAGGGACCCCGAGGTGGGCCTGGCACCTGCAGTCTGCCTCTGGGGGGACGGGGGGGAGGCGTGGGTGAGGGAAGGGGATGGGAGGTGTGTGACAGTGTGTGTGTGCGTGTATGTGTGTGTGTGCTGTCAACAGACTGTGCTTATCAGTTTTTTTTCATGTATGTATCCAGATCGGGATCCACACAGAGGATATTTACTGTGCACAAGTTGTTCTGGAGGGCTGGGGGGTCTCACAGACAGGAGGGTGTTGGTGGGTGATACTGGCACTGAAACCTGGGAGTGATGGGGGGGGGGGAGAAAAGAGGAGAAACGTTGGTCACTGATTGTTTCTGCTTTTTGGTCCAAGGCACCCGCTCGGCCCGGGGAGCTATGGCGGGTGCCCACGGGCTCTGGGGTGGATTATGGAAACCAGACCTGGCGAGTTTACACCGAACGCCATGCCCCGTGGAATTAAACTGTGAACTGCGGACAGCTCACAGGAAACGCCTCTTTGTAAAGCAAACATACACGTACTTTATGGCAGCCGCTTTAGTGCTTTTTTTATTTTGGGCTCCAATGATTCGACATTTCAACATGGCCTCGGCCTAATTTCCTCTGCTTTTCTTCACCTTGGTGAGCGACACACACACACACACACACACACAGACACACACATTCACGTACATACATACACACACACACTCTGCCCACGGATTCCTATCAAAACAAGAGTTCTTTTTTGCCATTTTTTATTTTTGTGGAGGTGTGTGAGCCAGTCGGGATTGTTTTGACAGATTCAGGGACTTTATTGCGGCCCCCAGAGCAGCTGTAGGCGTGGGACCCCCCCTCAACTCAGCCTCCAACCCAAAAGCAGGGCAACACAGCTGCTGCTACCTCCCCCCCGACTCAGCCCTTCACCTGGTCTCCATATGATGCTGACCCTCACACACACACACACACACAAAAGCCATAAAAGGTAAAAGAGGTGTGGCGTGTAATTCCGTAATGATTCTACGCAACACCACACACACACACGCCTCTGTGACGCTTGCTGGGGCCACTCATTATAAAAAAAACAATGTGTAAATTCACGTCACTGAAGAACAAAATGTAAAAGTCTGCTTCGGTACAGGACGTCATTGTGTGTTGAATCATTTCTAACATCTTGCCAAGGAATGTTAGGAGTTAAATAAAGAATATAAAAACAATAGAGTAGAATTACAATACCCAAACTTTTTCAAAACATATAAAACACTTAACCCTAACCCTAACAAAACAGTTTTCATACTTTTTGGAGCAATGAGAGATTAATGCAGATATTTTTGTTGCGTCAACTTTCAGTTCTACATGTGTTTGTGTTTCTTGTAATCACTGTGTTGCCAGATCTCAGCTTTTACTTTGGAAGGGACAATTAAATCATCACCTAAATAAAAAAACAGAAAGCTTATACCTCCACTGAGGCGCAAAGGTGCCATTATGAACTTTTGAATTCACTAGATCCAGATTTTATATTTGGATCTGCACACATTCATAAACATAAGTCCTCTAAAAATGCAAAAAAAACTCCCAAATCCACGCCTAAATCTGAATCCGCACCAAATTATAATGGGTTCCTCCCTGACCCTCGACACATCCTTCCACCAAGTCTCATAATCATCTGTCCTTTAGTTTTAAAGTAATCCTGCGAACTCACAGACACACAGGCAAACAAACACAGACGAAAACCTAACCTCCTCCAAGGAGGTAATTATCTTTTTATAGGCATTCCTGGAGAATTTACTGCTTTACATACATGTTGGCCAAAAAACGCCTTCAAGGTAAAAGTGTTTTAGAGTAAACATGAAAGTCTAAATGTATAGAAGAGCTCGAAATCAGTTTGGAACTATTTGCAGTAAAAATAATAACTGGAGCATTGTGCTTTATGTGCACGCTCGTTTTCTTTTATTCCCCCGAATGCCGAGCTACACGGTATCACCTGTTCACTTGTGTTGTGCTTCACTTTGAAACTACACATCCTGACTTCCCCTGGCTGTGCCGTGCATGTGGGACAGTAGGGGGTTAACAGCGCCAGAGTTCTTTAGTTCTTGGACACGGTGGCCTCGCCTGCCGGATGCAAGTTTGACTCAAGGGCAAAATCCAGAGTGAAAGCCTCACATGTTTTTGACTGGTTGCCAACTCTCTCTCTCTCTCTCTCTCTCTCTATCCCCCCCCCCCCCCCCCCCCCCTCCATCTGATTTACTCTCTCGCTCTCCACTCTCCATTCCTCCTCTGATCCTCTCCCACATCAGAATCAGGCCTGACATGAAGCAGGTCCAGTGTCCCTCTGAACACAGCATGGCCTTGTCCAGAATTATGTCATCTTTTCAGGGAGACGTGTTGCGTAACAACCCCTCAGTGGACGGTGTGAATCTGATTTGGTTACACGTGCGTAACATTTGGAGGAGCTGAAAAACTAGAAAATGGTAGAAAACCTGTTTGTACACGACATAAAGCAGAGGGATGAATTTAAAGTTGTTCTCACACAGTGTCAGAGCGGATTCTGCAACGGGGCCGTTATCTCTGAGAGTTCGGTGCCAAATCCAGTTGATCTCTACCGAGAGCGATTGCATTACCACCGTGCAACCACACTGTTGTTTTTCCTGAGAAAATAAATCCCTGCTCTTACTCTTACAATTGTTGTTTCTCATTCATAGTATTTTGTGAATCAGTTTCCATCTGCAGACTAGATAATCTGCTTCCTGTTATAGGCATCACATGATATGTGAGTTTCACGTGTGGAACGTATGGATGAGTTCTCAGCAGATGTAAAGCCAATGGCCTCATGCACTGATATAACCATCTATCAGTAAACATCATATAAGATCAAACACTGCAATGAGACTGCAACAGCATATTTCCCAGAGGTAGCACAGATGCCGCACAGTCTTGCGATGAATGCCTGTTGCACAATCGCTGAAAGATTCATACACTTGGCTCCCGAACCGCAGAGGAAACAAACCTGAGTCTGGATCCAACTATGTCGAGTGAGTCTTGAAAACAACAAGACGTTTGTCTTTGAAACCGAGCTTCTCCTTGAGGAGGATGAGATTTCCAATCGGGCCGCAACCTCATCACCCACTCGCCACTGCTTTCACTGATTTACCAGCAAACTCTACTTCCAGTGTAACTGTGATACCGGGAAGATTTGTCCTTTAGCTGACAATAGCCAACATTCACTAGCCTTTATTCAGAACCCTGTATCAGTTTCCCGGATCCGAACTCCAGAGTCGGACCCCGCTGAGCTCCCTTTGAGCTTTTGATTCCCATCGCACTCTGGCATTTTTGTTTGCCGTGTGTTCTGCATAAATCCAGGGTGGCCCATCTCCGAGCTGGAATGACTCACCGAGGCCTCTGAGGATTGCAGACTGACAGGTTAGGAAACCACATACAGCAGATGCCTTCAGGCAGGGAACAAAGTCAACTCACGTCTCCCCGGGCAAGGCGCTCATTTACCCAGACAGCCTGCCATCGTCTTGCACGTTGGAAAAAAAGAACTTATTGAAGAGAACTTGAGATTCCACCAGATGTGCAGGGGGAAGAACTTGGTCACCATGTTCAGTATCATGGCCTCAGTGTTTCCTTTCGTTGGATCTGAGGCAAGCGTGAGCAACAAAGCAGATCTGATCTCGAATCACCCGCAGCGTGTCTGAGCTGGTATCTAAGAATAAAGACGCATGTGGATTTGCGGGGGCGTCCGTTTGTAAACACTTTGTAGACGTCGCTCTGAGCAGGTCAGATTGAAGCCGGCCAAGAATGTGCTCAGCGGCAGCGAGCGCTCCGAGGAGAAGATTCCCAGCATTCCTCACTGGTTAGGGAGAGGTACCGGCCTTCACAGATAGGAAGTCGTCTGTCATTAGGGGGTAATCACTTCTTGAGGAGGATTGCAATGCCTGGAATGATTACTGTTGTTATCGGCAGTGAAACTTGGCTGCACAGAAAGTGGATGAGGGTTGTTATTTTTTTGCCCCTCTTCGGATTTGATGACTTGTGTCGAGTTGTTTTTCAGAACTTCTTCACTTCAGTTTGGTTTTGCTTTGCAGCCCAATCATCAGTGTGCATTCAACCAGCTTCAGTCGTGTACAAATGCGTCAGTGTTGACTTAAAGCTAGTTGGTATTTCTCACCTAGGGGCATTTCTAATTACTAATGGCTCGTGTGTAATGATGCCTATCATGTCAGTGGTGCAACAAGGTGGATGCAATACATCATGAAAACTCATGTTAGAACAGCAGGGAATTGATCCGCCTGCGCTCCGTCGGTGGCGGTTTGCCGTCTCCCACGCCACTTATCTGTGTTCGTTTCCAGGGTTTTGCTCCTGCAGTCGTTTTAAGTGGTTCGTCTGGGTCCCTCTGCAGCTTCACCTCCTCTCCTCTGGTGGCTCCTTCCCTCCCCTTCTTGTCCTCTTGCCTTCTGCCACAGACTTCAGGTGGAATGATGTTGTAACAAAAGAGCCCATCAACGCTTGCCCAACATGCCAAGCCAAGTATTGGTCTTTTGGGTCCACCTCCCTTTACCTCCTCCTCTTCATCTCCTTCCCCTTACCTCCTCCTCCTCCTCCTTTGACTCCTACCCCTCCTGCCCCCACCCCTGGATCCTTGAGAACAGGAAGTGTATCTTGTTAAGTGATGGATGGGCCCCCTGCTCTTGCTGAGAGGAAAGGGAAAAAAGCCTTTCTTTCCCTCCAGGGCAGTCAGATGAGTTTAGCAATCTGAAAGCTGAGGGTCGGCTTTGCTTTTCGGGAGCGCCTGGGAGCCGGAGCGCCTGGAAGCCGGGGCCACTTGTCCAGAATGTGTGCCGGGAGAATTAACGGCTGATAAAGTCGCAGACGGCATCTTCGCTCTAGAGAAATGGATCTGAAAATGAAAGAGACCAAGCCAAAGAGTGTTTACAGGACACATGCACGCTCATGAATGTGTATCAGTGTGCATGGGTCTGCATGTGTGAGTTGTTTAGCTGGGGGTCAGCAGGTTTGTGTTGGCATGCAGCCGCCGAATACTTCCAGGGAGAGCAACTCAGGAAGTATCCCTGGCACGTACTCTGCACCGTGCAATACACACTGCCGCGACTGGCTCGACCTGCTGCGACAAACATCCACAGACAGCAACCCCCCCCCCAACACACACAGACACACACACCTGCAGTACCCTCGAACCTGTGGGAAGAATCGAGACAACAGACTCTCACGTGTGTTGTTTTGTAGTCGTTTTGCCAGATGCAGCTTATCAAGTTTCCCCGAGTCTCGAGTCCTGATGCCTTTAATTTAGCGCTGCAGCCCTTAAACCTCTGATCCATCGGTGTCCCGGCAGGTCTCCACAACAAACCACCCTTTCCTCGCTTTGACTCGCGGTGACGTTATTCCTCTCCGTCCGTTTAATGCGGATAGTTTGTCATCCACAGCCAGACCCTGTCCTCCATCGAGTGGAAGAATCCAGAGGGCCTGAAAAACAAGGACGTTTCCTCTCATGATCCATTGCTCCTTTGTCAGCCATGGCTCTGTTGTGGTTACCTGAGGGTAGCTACTAATGTTTGTCTCCAGTTTCCATCCTCTCATATTCCACACACATACACAGGAACACAGAAAAGCAACAGATAAAAGGCAGGAAAATTGTCCAGAGGGGAGAGAAAAGAAAAAACCATAAAACAAAAACTCTTAAAAATTGCATCTGGCACACTTTGCAAGCAGATGGGCTAAATCGTAACACGGCAAAGAACCTTTGATGGAACTTTTAATTAAAGGATGTGACTATTGTCCCATTATAATGTTCTGTTATTCTCATCATGCAAACACAAACCGTTTTCAGACAGATTTTGTGTTTCACGTATATATAAAAAACGCAGGAGGAGTTTGTCCGAGTCAGACTCGTTCACGATAACAGGAAAATGTCTGTGTTATTTTGTTTGTAGCACATCGACACTGGTGTTGGTCCTTGTTGCCAAAAGCTTCCTGAATATTGTCGTTGTTCCAATTGTGTGGGAACTCTTTTTCCTCTTCATTTCCGATTCTACGTACTTTATGTGTTAGAAATGTCCCCAACACACCCGCTCTGTAGATGTCTCCGTGCACGATACAAAAGACACACGGAGACTGTCCGGCTAGAGGGATATGCTGCTCCTGTTGTGCAGGAATCGCAGTGTGAGGACTCTGTGAGAGTTCAAAGGGCTGCTGGTCCGCTCCCTCCAACCTTCACTGATCACTCCTGACGTGACCTCCTGCATGGCTTGCGTCTGCGTGTGTCTCCTGCCTTGTCTCCGCTGGCCGGGGTTTAGCCCCGCTGTGGCCTGTCTGGCCCGGAGCCAGGGACTCCACTGTCTTTACAACCCAGGCTCGCTGGATCCTGGAAGAGCAACAACCAAGGAAAGCGTCAGTTCCAGTTGATGTTTGTCTTTTTCTGTTGATGCTTCACGGAAATTGAAACGGGTGAATCACGGGCAAATGAAAATGCATTTTGTTCTTTTATAAATCCTGCTGGTCAAAGGGAATCGCCAATCCAATCCAAACAATACTCTGCCGTACCTCAGGTTGTCAAGGCTGTGGAAAGGAGACGGCGCATACTTGTCTGTCCGTCTGCTTGTCTGTGTTTGAGAGGCGCCTGCCACTTAATGACGTCTGACAAGCGAGACAGCGACGGCTTCGGGTACTCGAGGACTGTTGTGGGGTCACGGAGATGTGATCTTTAGGAAGTGGAGGGTTGATCAGATAACGTCAACACCGTCTCCACACCGGCTGCAAGAAGGGGAAAACTAAAATTTCACAGTTTGCCTTTTAGGCATTTGCTTCATGGTCCCATGTTATAACGGACACGGTCACTACCGGAGTGGAGTGAGATTCAGTTTCCAGATCTCCATTATAACAAGCAGGCAGGGAGGAGGTCAAAGGTCAGAATCCTGGTGTCCTGACGGTATTTCTGTGACACCATGTGCAGAGAATGAGCTGGGAAGGTCTGAAATAAAGAACTATACCCAAAGGAAGCCAGAGAACATTTCACAGAGGATCAGTATTGAGGCATAAACCTTAACTTGTCAGACTTGTGTGTGACACGTTATGAAATATGCCAGTAAATCAGACCCTGACTCTCTTCTTTCCGTCCAACAGGCCCTGATGCGTCCAGGTCGCCTTGACCGAATCGTCTACGTGCCTCTTCCAGATGCTCCAACCCGACAGGAGATATTCTCTCTCCAGTTCCGCTACATGCCTGTGGCCCAAGACGTGTCTGTAGATGACCTGGTCACACGGACAAACAAATATTCAGGAGCGGAGGTGAGTTACGTTGCTTTTAAATGATTTATTACACTGAACAAACCACAACCATAAAGCCTGTGAGACCAATACTTTAGATTTATGATATTAAATAAATGACTTCTGTATTTAACTAATCTCACTCTCTGGAATCAGATGCAAATGTCTCTGCCTGAGTTTTAAAAAAGTCTCCTCAGCCAAATTAGATCATTCTTCTGCAGTTTTCCCCCAAGACCAACTTGATTCAAACCAGAATTCGTTTTCTATCTTTTAACTCAGCAACAGTTTTAATATTTGTTCCGGTCGTGGAAACGAGCCACAGTAGCCTCACACAGATCTTTTCTAGGAGGCTGAAAAGTGTCAGGAGCAATTGACTCGGACATTTCTCACTTCTAACAGATTTCTGGGAAATGTCCGAACTTCGAAAACAGCTTGTGTTTCTAGTCAGGAGAGGTGCCGTGCAAATAGTGCGTGCAGCGAGGATTCAGACCAGCAACCCTGCTTTCATAGGATTAAATCAGTACCTTGTGACTTCAGCTGGACCCCTCCCACCCCCCCACACAGACCTAAAAGAAGCTGTGACTGTCGTCTGAGAGATGTGACCGTGCTTTTCCATGATGTCTCTGTCGTGTCTGTGCTCTGTCACAGAGCGCCCTCGTGATCTCACTGAAGACTGCGAGGAATCGTACAAACACGTCTTTGTGTGACACATTTGTCTCTGGTCCTGAGCAGAGGAACCGCTACTGTCTTCCAGGACATGGACAAATAAGAAACGATAAGAGATAGAGAACAGTTTTCAAAAAAGAGCGTTTCCAGTAGCTGCTGGGTTCTGGTGGCAGAGTTTGATGGTTTGGGGAGTTTTTATGTTCTGGGTCTGGTTCTCTCTATCTCTGTCTTGTTCTTTGTCAGAGAAATTGTGTTTGTCTCTGACCTTCAACGTGACTCATAGTGCATACACTATTCGACAGGAAGAAAAAACATTCCCATAAGATGAACAGTATATCTTTCCCCCTCGAATATAAATCCCAGTTGTATATTTAGACTTGAAGAGTTACAGACGCGATAGAAATGTCGTGTTTGTCTTTTGACAGCCTCCGAGAAAAACTAGGCTTTTTAAATGATTCGGCCGATTTCATTGTTGTCCCAGTCATTGTTTTAGTGTGACATGTTTATCAGAAATGCTAAAGGCTCTGGGTGTTGAGGGGCTGTCATGGTTGACACGCCTATTCAACATCGCGTGGGAGTCGGGTACAGTGCCAAGGGAGTGGCAAACCGGGGTGGTGGTTCCCCTGTTCAAAAAGGGGGACCAGAGAGTGTGTACCAATTACCGGGGTATCACACTTCTCAGCCTCCCTGGTAAAGTCTACTCCAAGGTGCTGGAAAGGAGGGTTCGGCCGATCGTCGAACCTCAGATTGAAGTGGAACAATGCGGTTTTCGCCCCGGACGTGGAACTACGGACCAGCTCTTCACTCTCGCAAGGATCCTGGAGGGGGCCTGGGAGTATGCCCATCCGGTCTACATGTGTTTTGTGGATCTGGAGAAGGCGTATGACCGGGTCCCCCGGGAGAAACTGTGGGAGGTGCTGCGGGAGTATGGGGTAAGGGGGTCTATCCTCAGGGCCATCCAATCCCTGTACTCCCAAAGCGAGAGCTGTGTTCGCGTCCTCGGCAGCCAGTCAGTTTCGTTCTCAGTGGGAGCTGGTCTCCGCCAGGGCTGCGCCTTGTCACCAATCCTGTTTGTGATATACATGGACAGGATATCGAGGCGTAGTCGTGGTGGGGAGGGGTTGCAGTTCGGTGGTCTGAGGATCTCGTCACTGCTTTTTGCAGATGACGTGGTCCTCATTGGATCATCGGCTTGTGACCTTCAGCACTCACTGGATCGGCTGGCGGCCGAGTGTGAAGCGGCTGGGATGAGGATCAGCACCGCTAAATCTGAGGCCATGACTCTTAGCAGGAAACCGATGGATTGCTTACTCCGGGTAGGAAATGAGTCCTTAGCCCAAGTGAAGGAGTTCAAGTACCTCGGGGTCTTGTTCGCGAGTGAGGGTACTATGGAGCGTGAGATTGGCCGGAGAATCGGAGCAGCGGGGGCGGTATTGCGTTCGCTTTACCGCACCGTTGTAACGAAAAGAGAGCTGAGCCGCAAGGCAAAGATCTCGATCTACCGGTCGATCTTCGTTCCTATCCTCACCTATGGTCATGAGGGCTGGGTGATGACCGAAAGGACGAGATCGCGGGTACAAGCGGCCGAGATGAGTTTTCTCAGAAGGGTGGCTGGCGTCTCCCTTAGGGATAGGGTGAGAAGCTCAGCCATCCGTGAGGAACTCGGATTAGAGCCGCTGCTCCTGTACTTAGAAAGGAGTCAGCTGAGGTGGTTCGGGCATCTGGTAAGGATGCCCACTGGGTGCCTTCCTTGGGAGGTGTTTCAGGCACGTCCAGTGGGGAGGAGACCTCGGGGAAGACCCAGGACTAGGTGGAGAGATTATATCTCAACACTGGCCTGGGAACGCCTCGGGATCCCCCCGTCAGAGTTGGTCAATGTGGCCCGGGAAAGGGAAGTCTGGGGCCCCCTGCTTGAGCTGCTCCCCCCGCGACCCGACCCCGGATAAGCGGACGAAAATGAGATGAGATGAGATGTTTATCAGTATTGCTGAGTACACATGGATCTGTGATGTGTTCTTAGTCAGTGTTTCTTTCATTCATTTCCGTAAAACAGCAGGAGCTTGAATACCTACTTTGTGCAGTTGTTATAGTAAGAACCACTGTCCCCTCATAGCAGGAAGGTTCTTGGTTTGAATCTGATGGCGGAGTTTGCATGTTCTCCCCAAGGCCTGAATCGGTTTTCTGCGGCTACTCCAGCTTTCGTTCCTGTGATACATTGGTGAATTGTCTTGGCCTGCTTCTTTGGCCTCCGTCCCCCAAGACCCTCAAGGGATAAGTGGTATAGATAATTAATATAATTTAATTCAAACATGAAACAGCAGAAGAGTTTGGAACAATATCTGAACTTTTTACATCCACATTTGGGGATTTTGGGGGGGTAGAGAGTATAAAGTAATCTTGATGACTCCCCTGCCTTGTCCGTCGACTGGGTAATTCAAATGGAGCCGAAGCTAATGCACTGATCTGTATCAGTCAATAACTCTCCAGCCCCATATCACCTAAATAATAAAGTTTGTGATCTGCATTATTTGGATCTTCGTCTTAACTCTGATATTTATTCCAAGATTTAAAGTGCAATCCTAGGTCACCTTTAGATTTTGGATTTAAAGCTTCATCCTTAGAGGTTGAATTAGCTCAGGCCATAATCTGGATTCTTCAAACTGTAAATCCACAATTCTGTTCATTCAATTTCCTGTTCTGTTTCATATATAAAGTTGATGCAGGTGGATCCAGGTAATTGATCAGAGCCCATAGAGTCCTGAAGGAGATATGTTTTATTTCAGTGTATCCCAGAGCATATCTTACTTGAACGTTGATTTTTCCTCATTTAAAGGAACTTCATAATTTACAAACACACCAGCGAGTTCCACTGATCGGTGCTTTGATCAAGTCTGATCAGGACCTGAGAGGAGTCGATGTGTTTCTATCTTTTCTTCTGAGGTTATTATCTTCTTGAAGAAGGTTGGAGGTTATTGCTGCCGCTCACATCTTCAAAGTGCTCGTGCTCCTTGAGTCCCGATGAGGCAGCCCCCCACCCCCACCCCCATCCCCACCCACCGAAAGAGCAGCCTAAAGCAGGCGTCCACCTGGAGCAGGTATGCAGAGGGAAACCAATCCCCCGCTATCAGGTGTTGGGTTTGACATCGAGGTTTGTGGTATAGAGTCTCATCTGTGGAATGGAAGTTTTGCAGTCACTTGCCATTGACTTCTTGAAACCCCACAAGACATGCCACAGTCATGCTGATGGAGTTTATAGATATTTATACTTATTATATTTTACATACCAATGCTATAGATCAAATTAGATTGGGTGAAACTTAAAACTCCTCTGATCCCTGAGGGGAAGTTTGAGATAAAGAAAACGTAGAAAACAGCTCTGCAAAGATAATGATTTGTTTACAAGTCGAGGGGCAAAGGCAACAAATCAACATGTAAATAAACAAGTGAATGTCCAAACACAGCGTGAGACTGGTGATCGGTCACATCCTGCTACTCACTCAGAGGCTTTGAGTTCATCATCAGGTTTTATTTCAAAGGATCCTCGTCCTTTTTTAAACCTTATTTTTTATGACAAACACCCTAAAAAGTTGTTTTTTTATCTTTAAAAGAACCTAAAAGTGTTTGTATTTCCTGCTGCAGGAAAAATCCGATCACCACAATTTACAGTAAACAAGTTCCTCGAGACCTCAGTGCCTAATATATATCTTTAAAGCTACTTTTTTACCATTTTGTGAAAATGCATTTTTTCGAAATTATGCACAAAACAATAATTTTCCTCGAAGGAGGCTGCACCTGAACTGGGAAACATGGGAACTGGGACAATGTGCTCCCTGTTCACACCTGTACGCACACGCCCAGTCTACGTGAGTGGTCATGTGATACGTGTTTTTCGGATTCGTTAGTATGGATGGAGATTAGCTCTGTTGTGTGTTTTTTTTTTTAAATGCCATTTTACCTGTGAGGAAACACTCCGGCTCTGTATCTGTCGCTCAGGTGAAGACAGTCAGAGCTGCAGCTCGAGCCGAATCTCAAACCACTTCCCTGCCCAGATTTATTCTGTTGGTGCAGGGATCAAACCTGTCACCTTGTCTCACCTCCACATTTCATCAGGTTGCAGAGGACGTTTAATACCCGGGTGTTTACGGACGGAGCAAACTGTACATGTCTGCGGAGGCGACGCACAAGCGGCTGCATTCAGCACGTTTCAGGCCTCGGTCTTGGCAGAGTGACGACCTGAAGCTTTGACTTTAATTACATTCCTGGGATTTCAGGCTTGTTTTGGAGAAGAGGGAGGCAGAGGAGGAGGAGGTGGAGGAGGTGCAGGAGGAGGTGGGGGGTCGCAGGACGTGGTTGTCAGCTCAGAGCTTGAAGCTTGTTAAAATCACCTGTCTTCCACCCTGCCCGGAGTGACACCTGGTTTCCCAACCCTCACCTTCCCACTGAACCCTTCACTGACACCACACACCTCTAACTCACGCTCAGCCCAGGAAACCGCTGGCGGCTCCTCACCTCTGCCATCACTCCTCCAAACAGAAGCAACATTTGATACTGTAATCGCAGTGTTGTCACGAAGGAGGAGGAGGAGAAGAAGGAGAAGCAGGAGGGCTTAACTCACACCTGAAGGAAGGTGTGATGCTACTCCACTTCTCTCCCTGCTTCTCTTTCTTTTCTTCTGTTTGTGATCAAGCCCCGACAGGAACAGACCTGGAGGATTTATCGCACCCTGTCACAGGCCCAGAGTCAGTTCCAGGCCACGTTTGTAAACTCGCTGCAAAGCTGAAACCTTCTCGGGTGTCGATACAACACTGTTGTTTTTTATTTGAGATATTCAGAGATTTACTTCCAGCCTGAAGGTTCTTATACAACATAAACACAATCATATTCTAAAGTTGTATTTGAAGACAACACGAACAACAGTAGCTCATATTTCATCCCTGATTCTGAAGCTGCTCTCTTTGGGTTAATCCTTATTTAAATATGGGTTTATTGCATATTTCACATTGTCTCTTTAACCAACTGTTACTATGAATCCTTCTTTTTATCATTATCTGTTGAGAGATCATCCTAGTTATCATCCTATTTCTAACCTTTTTACAAAATGTGATGGCTCCAAATCGACTCAACTCAATCTCCATTTAGATTTCCCCTTATTTGTTAGTTTTGTTTAGTACTTATTTGGTTAAATGGGGCAGATTAAAAGTGTAAAGCTGAATAGTAAAGTGTTTAGTAAGTCATTTATACGCTCGATCAATATGTTCTTCTTCCTAAGGGATGTTTCTCATAAAGACCCATGAATAATTCCCTGGGAGATCGATGGAACTGCATCCACCCCTTGGTCCAGATCCAGATATTAATGCATCTTTTCCTGGAATTCCGTTGAGCAGTTTTTACAAAATCCTGCTGACAAACAAACAACCAGGGGTGAAAAACGAATTAACATAATAAATCATAAAATAAATGAGCACGTAGCCTCATGAACGAGTCCACATCTTAAATGGAAATAAATGTTTATTCTCTTCTAAACTTATAAACACAGTTGAAGTGTGTTTGCTTACTCGGCAAAAAAAAAAATCCTCGACTACGCCCGACACGTTTCTTCTGTTCAGAGAAACACGGTCTTTAAAGACAGTTATAATAATCACAGAGAGCACAACTCAACTCCTCATCAGCCGGGGACGCTGCGGACCTCCCTCCCCCCCCCCCCCCCCCCCCCCCCCCCCCCCCCCCCCGTGGCGTGTGATTGGCAGGTGACCTCCAGGAAGTGCGCTGCCATAACACCGCAGCAAAGAGCACTTAGCAGATCCTGACAAGTTGTTGACAAAAAGTCGGGATCTCTCTGCGTGAGCGCGGAACGGCCCCGAACTGGAAGTTTGCCGTTCAGATGCCGAACACGCTGAGGCGACGACAACTGACAGGCAGTGCCAACCCGGCTGCTGCCTGCCCTCCCTCCGGAGCTCACAACATCCAGAGAGGGAAAGAGGGGGTGGGGGGGGGGGAAGCTGCAGCTCTGCACGTTATCAGAATATCTTTGTGTTCTGCCTCTGACTGACCCCGAGCCTCCGTGGCGGTGGGTCTTCTCCCTCCGACAGGGGCAGAGCGCTCTGGTCCAGGTGTCTGTGACGCCTGGCTGACGGCCATTCAAACCCACTGGGGCAGTCGCTTTCTTAGCTCTTTTTTCTTTCTCTCTTTTCTTTAAAAACACTGGCAGCAGCAAGTCTGTTCTGATGCAGAACGTTGGAATCAGGCAGATCAACAGCGTGTCCTGACGTCAACGTGCCGCCTGTGATGCTCAATATTCACCTTCTGCTCGATCATCACATTTTAAAATAGGAGGAATTCTGGTGTTTTTCAACCTGGGCCCTACTTTTATAAAAGTGGTGTGGGAGTGTAAATTAATGGTAGTCTCAAAAACTTTTGGAATCGACCCAGCAGCCAACAGTCTGGCAGAATTACACAGGTCTCATGCTTGTTGTCTCTCTTTTCCTTTGTCGCTCTTCGTCCCTGAACTCAAACAAGTTGGGATGACCATCAAATTCAAAAGGCAAGATTGTCACCATCAGAAAAAGATTAAGCCGTTATAATTTCTCTCTGTCAAAATCTAAACCCCCCAACTCTCTCTCTCTCTCTCTCTCTCTCACTCTATCTTCCACCTCAATCCTCCTGGAGCAACTCTAGTGTCATAAGACTTGAGATTGATTCTCCTCATTAAGTGAGACATGTGTAATGTTGCCTTATTCTTTGCAAAGACCCAGTCACTAAAAAACTAGTTTGGCACATCTACATTTATAAATCAAAGGGCTCAGGTTGGAAAATACCAAATTTCACCTTTTAAGCAGAAAAGGTGGATTAACAGAAGCTTGTTTTCATCAAGTAAAAGACCTAAATAGAGTTTGATCACAAATAGGGCCTCTGTGACAACACACACACACACACACACAACACACACACACACATCCCACCACCAGCCGCATGACGCACTCTCACACTCTCACAAACCACCCTCACAGGAAGACAAATGGTTTCCTCTTAACACCTGTTGTGGTTGTGGCTGTTCCTCCTCTGGCTCCGTGTGTTGTCGGTCTGATTTATGACTCGGTATTTGTTGTTGCAAAGATTTTTATCACCAAGGACACAGGCGTGAAAAAATGCATCAACAAAACGTGTTGCTGTTCGAATAGAAGTGACATTACACCATGTAGGACGCTGATATATATATATGTATTTTTTTATATATATATTTTTTTATTTATATACACCATAATTCTGGGTCTTCAGGAGGAGGAAAGATCTGTAATCATCATCGAATAAACATGTCAGCTACAGTGGAATGCGTGTCTGACGAGGTCTGAAGTTGGCAGCGACTTTCCAAAATGTGGTTTGACCTCCAGCCTTCTGTGTGTCTGTGTGTGTGTGTGTGTGTGTTTTTTGTTTTCTGTCCGGCTGACCACAGGAGCGGTCACGCTGCCACTCAGAGAAACACAGTCGACATGGAAAACACAGTCAACAGCTCCACAAAGGCAGCGAGGAAAAAGCCTTTCACACGTCTGCAGCTCGGAGCGACGGTGAAACACCTCGACTCACTTCCTCCGCCCCCCCGCCCCCCCCCGCCCTCCTGCCCCCCCGCCTCATTGTGAAGATGTTGTTTCTGAGTCGAGAACCGCCGGGTTAAATAAAGGTTAAAAAAGAAAACATTTCCAAAAGGCCGGCGATCACCGAGAGAGAAACGTCTACGAAGGAAGAGTCGAGAGGTAGAACAGAGGACGAGAGAGAAAGGGGGAGTGAAGAGAGAGAGAGAGAGAGAGAGAAGAGAGAAAGTTCCGAGTGGGACGACCTGAATGTAGGGTTAGACAAAACGACAAAACGACCAAACGAGAAAGGGACGGAGGAATCGAGAAGGAATCGGGAACGAGGACAAACTGAATTCAGCTTCTGTTATACACTTTTGAAAGACTTAATGAAAATGGAAAGAGTTGATCTCTCGAATGTTTAATGAAATGTCTTTTTAAGCCAAACTACTTTTAAATAACCAAAAAATGGTAGTTGACAGAATTGAAAAGTTAGTTATAGAGGTATATATTATTGATGGCTAGTACTTGTGATTGTCTACACATGAATTACTTGTTGACATACGTTTTCACGAGATAATCTTGAATAGTGAAGGCAATTACTTGTGCTATTAGCTTGTAATTATCAATTGTGGCCACAGGGGGCACAGTTCAGAAAAAGTAACTTTAGAGCTGTTTTTTTGTGCATAAGCTCCGGTCCCGAGAAAAGGTGGATTTACAGTTTCCCGATTCAACAGGCCGGGGGGGGGGGGAGGTAATCTGGGTCACCTGGAGTCCTCCTGATGCAAATGTCGTCCCCTCCCCATGTCTGCTCGGGTACTAGTCCACCCCTGTAAAAGTTAAACCCTTCAGTGTCTCGCCTCTGAAGATTTGGCCAACGAACGACAAAATCCATCAGTTAGTTTTCCACAACTTACAGAAAATGTAAAGTCTCTCTTGTTGCATGATTTCTGCCTCAACCGCAAAACATAGATTTGTTTCTGTTTCTGGTGCTTTTTGGAAATCTGTCGGTGAAAATCAACCCTTCAGTAGTTTTCACCTTCTTGTGCCTCGACGTCTGGAAACAGAGCAGATTCAGTTGAAGGTTGAAAATCAGAAAACGCTTGTGTGTGTCGTATGTGTGTGTTGTTTGTACTCGCTTCAGTAAAACATGCGAACATTCACTGCTGGTATGCAGCTGCTGTGTATGTTATGAAAGATGGGGGCCAACAGGAAAGGGAACATTTCAGTGGAGCACATCACACAGGTGGAGTTTCACCTACCTTGACATTAACAAATGCACACACACACAGACACACACTCACACACACAGACACACAGACACACACATGCATACTGAGTCTCCAGGTCACTTCAGTGTGGGTGTGTTTGGTAAATATGCCATCCCTGCCTTCCCAGGTCCAGGGAGAATGTGCAGCTTTCATTCGTCTGATTAAGGGGCGAGGACAAATACGCCCTTAAAGGCAAGGCCCAGCTATACTCCCATACACACATGCACACACACACACACACACACAGACGTGCACAAACACACACAGACAACCTTAACACAGTGCAGCCTGAGCACAGGTGCTGTCCCACACGGATCTTTCCAAAACACGAGGTGCGTAAGCGCCTGAGATAACAATGAATGGCCTGAGGTGGAAGTTGTTCAGCAGCTTCTGGCGGAGGTTTCCTCTCCTCGTCCTTCTGCTCACAGAACATCAGTGAGTCACATCGGAGCATCTTCCACTTTCATGACAAACACTTTAATTTGTTGTCGGAAAAAACGTCACACTGCTTTTTCTGTCACGACACACACGACAACACCAAACAGTTACTGTAAAAACTTTCTTAAAGGCAAATATCCAGAAGTTTCACATGGAATTATTAATTATAAACCTATGGTGATAGCAGGGGACAAACATGCACATCAGATTTTGATTGACAGGTACACAGACTAAAGAGTGAAGGACGAGAGCGAGAGCAAAACACAAAGTCAGACGTCTCTTGTGTAAATTTAAAGAAATATGATTTTGTGTATAAATTTGTAAAGTTTTTCATGAAGTTTGAAACCAACAACCTTAGAAAAACAGATAAATGACGTTGTCTCTGTGTCTGAAGTAGTTTTTTATTATTTTCTGCGATCGATTAAAGATACTGATTAATTGATTAATCAAGAAAACAATAGTTCATCGATAATGAAAATATGTTTCTGTTGCAGCCCCTTTATCTCCGGTCGACGTCGTCTCGCTGCAAATATGAAAGAAAACGTTTTCCTCTGACATCTCTGACATTAATCTTTATCACCTCTCCAACATGAAACCCGTTAATAACTCACAGCTGCAGGGGTGGGGGGGGGATGGGGGTGGGGGGGAAACATTTGAAGTTATATCTTAACTCTGAGTTGTCACTAACGTGTGCGGTGCAACAAGTTACAGCAGAATTCCCACACTGTGTTCACGCTGAGCTGTGTTTGAACACACACACTGACAGACACACACACAGACACACACACACACACACACAGCAGCCGGTGCAGGAGACTATGACACACGGTCGGAGTGTGAGGTTTATTTCATTTAGGCCGAGAAGTGGAATATTATTGGATAATAAAGATGTAGGAAATTTCTGCTGTAGCGCACAGAGTGGTGTGTGTGTGTGTGTGTGTGCGAGTGGTGTGTGTAATTTCTTCCTCTGCTCTTTATGTCTCAGCTGCACCATATGGGGAGGAAAGTGATCACACTTTCATCATCACAGTTTTCTATGGAATCTTTAAATTCCTCCGCTCAGAGCACAAGCATGTGAATGTTCATCCACGTCACACACACACACACACACACACACACACACACACACACACAGACACACGCACACACGCACACACTTGACTATTTCTGATCATGTGCCATGTTTCCGTTCTCCCCCTTTTCTCCCCACGTGACTCTCCTCCCTCCACGCTTAACCTCCCTCTCTTTAACCCCCCCCCCCCATCCCTCTCTCTCTCCTTGTAATCTTAAATAGGTTTCACATGGAGCTGTGGTCGGGCCTTGTTTCTCTTGGCGGAGGCTTGTCACTGCAGACACTTCCTCTTTGCCTTTTCGGAGGATAAAACATTTTATTTCTGGTGGAGAGTTTGGGCTCCGCACCCCCGACGTCGTTTGGTTTATATATTATTTCATTTTCCTCTCTGAAGATTGGATGCAGATCCATTTGCATAAGCCCCCCCCCCCCCCCCTCAGAGCCAATATCTCTGGTATGAGACGTCAGCTGTTTATACACACTCACATTCTGTGTGTGTGTGTTGTTTCTATTTAACTTCTTTAAACTATTTTATTATTGTTTTTGTAATTTTGCTGCTAACCCTTTTCCCTTTCGTGCACAGTGCAAAGGTCATAGTTACACAAGTAATTAGTTTATTGATTGACATAAAATCCATAATCAATCTACTTTTATCAGTTATGGATATTGTTTGTTGTTGTTTTGCAGACATCCTTTTAAAGTGACATTTTGGTCGGAGAAAGAAAAAGTCAGTTTGAAGATCCTTGAAAACTTTTTCCTGTGAAACCGTGATTAACTTTTATCACGCTACAGTTTACTGGTCTTTTAAATTCAATTGAAAGAATAATCAACTCCCTGCATGATAACTTTCATCCCTCATAGTTTGATTTGTTCTGTGAGTCTGACTTTGCCCTTTAGCAATACTGCAGCACCTTCAGTACAGTTCAGAAGTAAAGTTAAATGTTTAGATTGGACTTTCTGGTGCATGTTACATGAGGAAAATAAGAGAATAATCTGTGACTCCTTCCTTAAACTTTAGTCTTGAGCTGCTCATTAATCAAACGTGCAGCTTGTTACGTACACGACTCCCACATTAACTACTGGTCATGTTTGCCTGCAGCCAGTATGAATATGTACTGTATGTAAGTGTGTGGTTGCGGTTGTGTGTACATGCATTTGTACCTGGACGTGTACAGGAGGTTACACATAGTTGTGCAGCGTGATTTATTTTTCTGCTGGTTGTGTGTTTGTTAATTGGCCTATTAGCCATATCTGTGTGTGCAGCATGTTGCATGCGTGTTTGCATGTGCCCGTTCAGTGGATAATGTATTATATGAGTAAGTGCGGTGTGTCGAGTGTGTGTGTGTGTGTCTGCATGCAGCAAAGTATGTGTGCAGGACTTGTGGATTGATGGCGGAGAGGTTTTCAGGGAGGCGAGGGGGAGCGGGTGACGGGTGTGTGTGTGGGGGGGGGGGCTCGCTCCTGTAAATGTGGCCGTTTGTGTGTGAGGGAGGGGGGGTGATGCCGGGGGGGGGGAGTGGATGTAGCCCGCTGTAGACACAAGGGCGGATTGATAGTAAACACACACTCTGGCTCTAGTGGATCTGCTGCCGGTAGCCCGGCTAACAAGCCCTTCATTAAGGGCGTCTGATACACTCACTGAGCTCCTTTGTCCAAGTAGGAAGCGAAAAGTACACCAGACAGATTTGACCTGAGAACGCTGGTATGCGCTCCCAGCAGTCGCAGGCTTTTTGCAACCCCCCCCCCCCCCCCCCGCTCCACCTCTGCAGGACGGTTTATTTCGGTCACGCTGAGCAGGTTGTCTCGTGGCACAAGCCCCTTCTCACCTTCTCCAGGGAGAAGCTGAGCGGAAAAATATGGAGTTGCACAGTTATTTAGGTGCAAACGTGTAGGAAGCATGTAAAGGGCTTTGGAATGTCTCCGCGTGTCTTGGGGGGGGGGGGGGGGGGGGGGGGGTGTGTGCATGATTTGATTTGTGTGAGTATTAACATGTTGTAGTGTTATAGAGGTTGTGTTTCTGTCCATTGGTTTGTTGGTTGGTTGGTTTGTTAGTTTGTTTTTCAGCAAGGTTACACAAAAGCTATACCAACGAATTTCCACAAAAAACGGAACAAACCCATTAAATGTTGGCGTGGATTCAAACATCTCTCCATCCATGGTTGTTCGCCTTTTCCAGGCTCAGGCTTCGGAGGTACCCGGCCAGGTAGGGTATTCCAGATGTTCTTCTCCCCAGGCGTTCCCGGGTCAGATGGGATATGTGGTCCCTCCATTGTTCTGGGTCAACCCAACATCTCCTCCCGGTTGGGTGTTCCCATTAAACCACCATCCTGACTGGATACCTGGTCCCTTTTGACATGAGGGAGTAGCTGCTCTACTCAAAGCTCCCTCCAGACATCAGAACTCATCACCCAGTCTCTAAGACTAAGCCCAGCCACCTCATTTCAGTGGATTGTGACCACAGGTAAAGGTCGGAACGTTGATCGACCGGCAAATTTAAAGTCTTTACCTATTTTATTCATGGATATTCATGGGTATTTATGGACCTGATATCTATGAGAGTGTTCATTTTGGATTCAAGGGGACTGTTGAGTCTTGACCAAGGTTTGTGCTCTTCTGAGTTCCAGTTCCTCTCCTTTAAACTGTTGTTTTGTTATGGGTTCTTGTTTACAATGGGCCTGTAGTCACTGTCGTCTCCTCTCGGCCTTCGTTAGTCACATATCCTAGCTACGATTTGTGTTGTGACTTTATTTACTTCTCGTTTCTT
>NC_070633.1:26682905-26710405 GCF_947347685.1 Pleuronectes platessa
TTATACTGAAGGAAAACTATACACTAAAGCTGTGCAGGAACATCCAGTGTTACCCAACAATTTGTTATGATCTTGAAATGACTCTGGATGACTTTACTTTTTGGACAACATAAAAAAGAAAAAGTCAAATGAGCAGATCACACGCTCTGCGCCGGTGAGAAGTGCAACATACAGCACGACACTGGCCCAGTTTAATCCAGTTAGAAATCCTCCACCTCGCTTTCAAAGGCCTAACGTGAAGAGAGGAGAAGGGAAGGTGCTTCTAATCGCCCTGGAATCTGTGAAGATCTAGCGGAAACATCTCCTCCTCCTCCTCCTCCTCCTCCTCCTCCTCCTCCTCCTCCTCTTTCCAAACGTGCAGATGGCAACAGCTGTCCGTTGAGGAGCTTGAGAAATTGCAGCAACTGGAAAAGCATTTTAATTTGTGCTATGTAAGGTGACGTCTGACGTGTTGTCCGGGAACCTCTCAATGCAGTCCCTCCGCGGGATTAGAGATCTTTGTGTCGAGGGAAGAACTAAACTCTTGAAGCACTTCCAGAAGTTCTGTCATTTTCAGACTGTTTGCATATTTTCAGCTTCTCATCCAGACCGACGAGGCTGGAGCAGGAAACGTTGCTCAATAACTCTCCTCACGGCACAAATATGATTTGCACTCCTTCCATTCTTTCCATTAATTAGTTTTTCTTCTGGCACGGCCTTGTGTGTCTGTGCTGTTCTTCTAGGAAGCAGCGCACAACTGTACTCACGGAACTGGATGACAGATTGAAGTCAAACAATAAAACACAACTTTACTGTTGGTGGCATGAAAGCAGCTTTTACAGGAACTGTTGATTTTAAACTCGTAAACTTTGTGCTCCTGGAATCAGTTGCAACTTAAATCTACACCTTCAGTTTCAGACATTTAGTTTGATAAAGCCTCAAGTTGTGTTTGAAGGTTTTGTGTATGTGTTGAATTGTTGTTTTTCCTTTTATTTTAAATCCAATACAATTGATATTAATGTAAAATGTAAAAAAAAAAACGTTGCCTGAAGGTGGCGCATACTTGAATATTAAAATTGCAGCGTCTTTCACTCTTTGCCAGTAGGGGGCGACATGCAGTTCTAAACTTTTTGCCCTTGTTATTAGTTTCCCAAAAGTTGTAGAAAAACTGTTCCAAGTTCAACATTTTACTGCACATGTGGGATCATAATGTGTTGGTCTTGTTTTCCGTCCCTGTCCATTTGTAATCATTTTAGTTGGCCTAGCCGTTTGGGGCTAGTGTGTCCACCGAGTTAATAATACACAGTATTAGCATAAGTGTGACCACCTCATGTCCAGCTCATCCCTTAGCCCATAGCAGTACCTGGGGGGGGGCTCTGCATTCAGATTCTTCGGCTGAGTGGAGCTACTCATATTCCTCAACTTGGAATAAACTAAATTTCAGGACTTCTAAAAACTATTTGGGTCTAATAACATTAACATCCACTAATTACGCTTCATCAAAAAAAAATAGTATTTTGTTTCATTCATTCCATTACGGGTGGGAAAGTTGATCTTGGCCCCTCCTCCTCCTCCTCCTCCTCCTCCTTCTCCTCCTCCTCCTCCTCCTTCTCCTCCTCCTCCTCCTCCTCCTCCTCCTCCTCCTCTTCATACTTGGGCGGAAAAAAAGTGAGAAAAGCAGAAAACATCAAGAGCCAGAGAGACAGTTGAAGAAGAGGAGGAGCAAGTGAGCAAACTTTACCACAACAACACAAGTCCCCTCACCTCCCCCCCCCCCCCCCCCCCCCCACACACACCTCACCGTGCACCCCCCTCCGTCCTGAATCCCGTCCAAATCTTATACATTCGCGGAGCGGGGCCAACTTTCACAGCTGTCACACATTTTCAACAGATTCCACCAGCCCTCGATGAGGTTGGGGAGAAGACATTCCTGCGCCATTACACATTGGCTAAAAGGAATTACCGTTAACATCTGATATTGTGGAAGTGGGAAATTTGCCACCCCGACCTTGCCCAAAGCACTCCGGAACTCAGGGTCATGGATTTATTATCTCAGATGGCCCTCAGAGGTCACCGGGGGCCGTTCTTTCCCCCCCCCCTTCGCTGTTCCGGCCAAAACCCCTGCAGCCCCAAGTGTGCTATTCATTAAGTACACTGTGCAGCTTTGTTGTGAGGGGGGGGGGGGGGGGGGGGGGCTGGTTGGGATGGGACGGCTCATGGGGTGGTGGGGGGTTGACTTGCAGGGGTGGGAGACACATGTTACTGTTGCTCTACGGGTATTTGTCATAGGAACGGCATGTCTTGTCAGACCGAGAGGCCATTCCCAGCTGTTGGGCTGCAGCACCGTGATGTGGCCTGAGCCAATCCCCCCCCCCCCACCCCCCCCGGACCAACCGTGGCCACATAAACAGGATGCCTCTGATGTACAGTTGCACAAGTGTGGGAGACAAATCCCAGTTCAACACAAACCTGAGAGTTGAGTTTCATGTCCTTCAGAAACCAATCAGACCAGCAGCATCATTGTGATGGTTTGACTCCAGATCTGACTGGTTCGGGTTTTGGAGACTTTGGGTTCTTCCCTCTGTGTAAACTTATGTCTCCACTTCCTGTTGGAGTCCAAAATATCCAATTTATGGGCGGGAGTAGAGGGTGGAGTCCTGCTGATACACCAATCACAAGTCAGCTTTCAATCACGATGTCCCACCCCCTTTTATATAGAATAAAAATACTAGTTAGGACCAATTCGGTGGAGAAAATGTGACTCTTCAAAGTTTTAAAGTTTTATTTTAGTAGCTCTGTGTGACGAACAGCACGACTACTTTTGTCACTATAAAAATACAAATACACGTTATCAGGTACATTGTACACCGTGTTCATAATCTAGCCTCCTTTAGATTAGTAGTATTCTAGCATGAGCCACTAAACACAAAGTACTGGTGTGGTCGTTTTTTCAGTTCTTCCATCATTAATTATTTCATCCATGCATTTCATCGTCTCTCTGTTAAGTTACTAAGATGATCAAAAAACTACTGGATGGATTAACACAAACCTTTCTGATGGAAGGAGGCAGAAAAACACCTTGAATCTTTTCTTTATTCGCTCAAAGAATTCATGGATATTGAAAAAGTGTGTGTGCAATTTGATAAATAAAAATCCAGCTCCAGTGAATTTAAATGTGGTTTCCTAAGAGGACATTTGGACCTGTGCTCTATTGAGTGTCGCTCTAGTTGTACTTATTTCTGACGAGGGGCTAAATCAGATCATTAAAATTAAAATTATTAAAGTTCATTCAATATTTCAGTCTGTACCGATTTGTATTTTCTTTGCTCTTCTGACAAACTTGTTGACGTGACGAGATGCAAACCAACCTGTGTGTCATTATGTGCTTCATGAAGCAGACACACAAACCAAACACACAATCAATCCAACAGACATAAAGCAAAAATCTATTGTTGCTCCCTAAGTGATTAGGACAAGAAAATAAATATTTCAAATGATCCCGATAGGATTTTATTTCCACGAGTAAATTAAAGTGCGATGTTATTTATTTTGGAATAATTTAGTAGTTTAATTTCTGTATTTTTCTACAGCTGTTTCCGTCCTTGCAGCTAAATCCAAAGACCACTGGTCCCTCATCAGTGAGCTCTAAACCCTGGAAGCTCATTCCAAGCACCTGCGATGTTGGCACGTTGGAAATCCCTCTCCCTCTTTAAAACAGTCTTTTTCTCAAACGTTCATAAGAGCTAAATATTTATAGAAAGCCACCGTGCCAAAGTAACCAACCACATTTTCTAAATAGGCCTTATTTGAAAATACGGTCCAGATGTTTCAGTTTTTTTGGTGAGCAATGCAGATGCCTGCGAGGAGTCAGCGTGTGTGTTTTCACCGTTTCCATGACCGGGAGTAGTAGATGATGGCTGTCTTAGTAATTTCAAGGCAACCCTCGACTTCCAGGAAGTAGAGCGAAACTATGCCGCTGCCTGCGTCATCCAGTGAGTCAACCAAACAGTCTGGAGGGATATCTGTGAGGGAGTCCAGACGCTCATTCCTCCTTCCTCTCGCTTCCATGACTGTTCAGTTTCCTCCACTGGAGGTTCACCGGGGCCAAAAGCATTTACGCTCCCAATTAATGTCCAATTCCAGCCCGTTACTGGATTCGTCAAACGGACAGAACATCCTCTCCGCTGCGTTCCAGGGCCGTATTATATTCTGTAGGATTCGATGCCGTGGAACTGAATATGACAGGAACGGATTAATTACGTCCGCCAAGGAGGTTGTGTTTTCGCCCCATGTCTCTTTGTGGGCATATTTGTGTGTAGGATTTGGCAAAAGCTACTAAACCGATTTCCCCCTCACCCTCAGTGGAAGGTTCGTGCTTGGGCCTTGGAAGAATCTGTTAGGTTTGGTGGAGATTAAGGTTCAGATCCAGGAGTTTGTTTTAGCTTTTACTTTCTTGGACCACAGCTGGTTATCCTTGATCATTGATGTTGACTCCATCGCCACCTATTGGCCTGGCATGCTTGTTTGTTGTCGTTTTTTGTGTACTCCTTGATATTCCTTCAAAATAAAGGTCAGAAAATATCTGCAGTATCGTGTAAACAAGGCCTAAACAGCGACAGTCCTCAGAATATTTGAAGCCAGCCTCCCTGATATCGATATCCCGTCACCGCAGCACCTGACATTAAACAGTTCTCTGCCAGATGAGTGCAAAGGAGAAACTTGTCGGGCTGCTCCGGCTGTGCCTCCAGGGCGGACTTCTTCTCTTTCCTTTTGTCTGAGCGACGATACGGACGAGTCTGTCATTTGACCGTCTCCCGTCGCTGTGTACACTTCAGATCTGGGCCTGACAGACTATGAATCATCTGTTAGGAAACTAGGTTAGAGCACAATAGGCTCTTCATGAAGCGAGGCCAGGCCAGGTAGTAAAGAAGAAGGGGAGGGGGGGAGCGTGTTCGTGGCGGCCATCTTGGAACCCAGGTCTGAGGAGAGGGTGGGTAAGGGCTCAGTTTGTTTTGCTCCTCGCGATAAAAACTTTACTGTACGATTTAATTTCAAGGTGAAGCAATAAAATTCTTGGAAGGCAAAGACGAGCAGGTGGTTTAATGAAAACCTCCATATTAAAAATGAGCCCTTTTTCCTGTATTAATTATCGGCTACACTCAAAAACACAGTGAACCTCTTCTCACCGCACATGCATTATTAAAAATACCAACAATATTGACTCTGTAGGCTCATAGTCCAGAGAGCCGGGGAATTCTGCCTAAATATTATAACAACCCCTCTTCAATTTATACCTCTTTCCCCCCTCGAGTCCTCACCTACGTGTTCCAGCCTCGTCTGTAATGTGGAGTGTCTGGCCGCGCTCTGTGTCCGGTCTACCTTACAGCAAGGAAATTAAATGTTAAATATTTACCATTCCCCTGGTATGTGACCCTGCAGATTCCAGCTGTGATGGGTAGCAGCCACATTCCTCCCACAGGAAGTTTATCCTACTCGTTCTCTCTCTCTCTTTTTCTTTTTTCCGCCTCCTCCTCCTCTTCGTCCTGACGGTGCTTTTGAACACGGAACCAGTGGCTCAGGCATCTCTGTCATGAAACACACTAACATGTCACATGTGTCGCTGCAGTCGGGCGTTGAGGCTTTCCAGCCACGAGCAGGAGGTCGACAGAATAACAGAGAAGGTGAAATCCTTCCAGCTCTGGTCCATCAAGTACCAAACAACTGGATCATCACCTTCCTTAAAAGTGCAAGAGGCCGCTTTTGGAAATTTTTCCAGTTTTCTCAGTGAACAGCTCAAATCAGACATATTTAAGCGACTGATATCTATATGTAAAATGTTGTGCAGCTTGATTGAATTTAAGGCGACTGTTTTGGGCCTTGGCCGAGGGACACAGGCTCCACTATTTCAGTTCTCTTTAAAGTAATTATATACATTGGAGTATTTGCTTTTTATTTTTATTTGGCATATCAATGGTAATATACAGAAGTAAAAACTTGGTTCGGAGACAGAAAAGAAAATATGGATTTTGGCGGATGGAGTTAAACATTTCTGATAAAATGATTCTGAAGATGTTGTTATCTAAATTTCATTGAGTCTTGATAAACTTGATAAACCTTAAACTTTATTATAAATGACTTTAACCACAGAGAGAACAAATGCAACTAAATATATAGAACTTGCATTGAAAACATAAATAAAGATCTTTTCTGCTCAGTTTATTCTGTAAAACATTTGTCTGCCAGCAACATGGATTAACATTAAACAACCAAACTTTGCTCAACACAAACACACATGAAATTATCAATCTCAAGTTTTGAAATATATATTTTAAGGCTTTAAACTGTGATTGTATTCTTGTTTTTCCTTTGAGATCTACACCACCTGTTGCTCTATTTTGTTGTAACACATTTTATTTTATAGTTTTTAGTATAAATGACCAGTGACGATAAAGGATTGATTGATAGACTTCATGCACTAAACTGCACAGAATAAAGCAAAAAAAGGAAAAATTAACTTCCTGTTCTTTCATTTCTATATTTTCTGGCCTTACCTCGTTACAACTGTAAGAGAATATAGTCCTCGATATTTTTTTCATCCTTTTAATCAACAGATCTATTAAAATTGCATTTTGGGCCTAATCCCTCAATGGGGAAAACTGCACTTTTGTCACAGCAAAGAATGCGACCAAATTTCGAACATAGCCCGAGTGAAAGGAAATGGGAGTCGTCTGATTTCACAATATCCCCGGCACAAAGCATCTCTTTACCCCTAAGACCCCAGGCACCCCACCCCCTCAGATGTAGCCCTTTGTTGTGTGCATGTGACTGTAGAAATGGCTCGGTAGGAAATGCCAGACACCCGGAAAAAAAAAAGCAGCAGCAAAATAGTTTTGTGAGAGCCACCCTCCGCCTCGATTCATCCGCAACAAGAAGCATTTTACAGCTGGTTTATTGTTATTCCTCCGCTGTTTAAGCCGTCTTTCATGTCAAAAGTCTTTTCCTGCTTACAAATCACTGGGAAGCAATCCCTTTGGCTGCACTGCTGGGCCCTAAGCCCCTTCCTAGGGTTCAGCCCTTTGATTACCTGTAACGTCGGCCATCAAGTTAAAAAGTAGAGAAACAGGCCGCTGGGATAAGCTTGTGTTCTTGTGTGGAACAGAGGAACTACCACCCCCCCCCCCCACCCCACCCTTCTCTTCTTCTTTTCAGCGACTCCTTCTTTCTTGTCTCCGCTCTCTCTCTCTCTCTCGATGAGCCTGGGAACTAAATCTCAGCGAGGCGGGGGTGCCAGTTGCGGTTGTTGAATTGTTTGGGAAATTATTATGCTTTGGCTGCATTAACGAGGAGTCCTCACAGTAAACAAATTGATTAACTAATTAGCTTAGAAATGCAGCGCTGTGTCCCCAGAGAGGGACACACAGGCGGCTCTCACCTTTGACCCCGGGCTTTAGACTCAAGGTTAAATGAGCTGCAGTGTCCTCTGAGTGAACGCCAGCGTCACACCGCCGCCCTCAGCCGGAGGCCCAGACCAGTTGTCACCGCTCCTGAGGTTTAAGACGTGCTTAATTGGCTTCCCCGAGCGCCCGAGGAGGGGAAAGGGAGAGCTTGTTACGAGCCCCTCTGTTCCAGTGGAGGGCGGGGGGGCTGGGTGGGGGGGGTGGGGGTCTCTTATCAGCCATCGCTGGACACCTCCGGTGGCTATTAATCAGAGCCAGAGCCCGGCTGGAGCCAGGAGAGGATCCACGGCGGGGCGGGAGCGAGAGGGCGGCCGAGCCTGGAGCCTGGAGCCGAGGCTGGGCCCCCCCCGACACCCTCAACAGACTCCTTCCTCCTCAAGTCCGAGGGTACGCCCCCCCCCCCCCCCCCCCCCCTCCCTCGAGCCCTCCTCCACTCCTCCAGCTTCCTCACTCAAATTGATTTAGGTCCTGTTTAGTCCCCTCTGGCCAGGGCCCATCCATTTTAGCTGGTGTGACAGGTTTATGTCGCCCCCTCACTGTGTTATTATATTGGTGCTGTGCTGCCAGTTACTATTGTGCTAATGAAAATTTAGGACCAGACATAATATTCTTTTTCGCAGGATGTGCACCCAGCATGCAGAATATCTCAGGAGCATTTATAGGATTGAAAGCGCTCATTATTTTTAACGTTCCCGACAGACCGGGCCGAAAAACAGTTTTATTGGACAGGAAAACAACTATTAGGAGTTGTCAGAGTCGAGCTGATTGTTAGATGAATTTAATCTTCTGTACATGTTCGCTCGGGCACGGCCTTTGACCTTTCCACGGTTGCTCAAAACGTTCAGACAAACCAAATCTCAACTGAAGCTCAATGCTAACACAAACGGGCTGGACGACAATGCTGATGTCACGCGGGTTAATTGTGTTACGTGTTCAGTAGCAAGTTAACATTTGGCACCAAACACAAAGTTCAGCTGCGATGCTCTTATTGGTTATTGTTATATTCCGTCCAATTTTAGTTGTCACCACTCATCTCCACTTCCTCCCTCTACGCACAAATGAAGCCAAAATATCCAGGACATGAACGCTGCCATCTTGCGGTAATGACATAATGTGTGTTTGTGATAAGAACTGCTATAAATGATAGAGACCATCTTCGAGATAAAATTGTTTGACTTGGACTCTTTAGTTGGTCCATGTCTCATCCACTCTCACGGAGGAGGCAGGGTTCATAACTTGAACTGCAGCCAGCCAGCAGGGGGCGATCAAGATTATTTTGCTTTCCTTTTGAGGAGCTGGTCTGGATTAGGGTTGTCATGCTTTGCAAATATCACTTTGGGAATCATAATGGGATATGCATTATTAACTTGCCAAAAATACAATAAAACATACAAAAACCAGCTAGAAGGGAAATAAGTATGATCAGGGATTTATAAATTATAGATATTAGGATTAATATGGTTATGGTAAATTATCATTTTGTGAAAATCCAACAGTGCGACGGCTCCAGTCTGGATTAAAAAAACGATAGAATGACAAAGTGATCCCCGAACGCACAACCACAGGTGTGGCCATGAAACAAAAAGTCCCACTCTGACTTCATGTAATAAGTTATTCCACATTGCCCGTGCCCCTGGAGGTTTTAATCTGAAACAAATTGCCTGAATTCTGCATAATGTCCCTTTGAAACATCAACCAGACGGGAAAACGCTGCTTTCAGATTCTCTATGCCGACCTTGAAATGTGTTAATGGCCAAGAATGCTCCCACATCCCACCCAAAGTTTCAAAAGAAACTTCCAATCACTGCTGCAGCCATTTCCAATAGTGCGAGATTCATTATTGCAGCGGTTCCCACAAGATGAGAGACGCGGGGAGAACGTTCTGATGAATTTCAAGTTTAAATGGAAAGCTTCTGTGGAGTGCACTACAAAGCGCCATGTGTAAATATTGAATAATGAGCCGCTTTCAAGTCCCCCCCGTCTGTATCTGCCACGAAAACACAGCATTAATGACGTCTTTGGTGTGGTTGACATCACACGGAGCCATGAAACGACATCGCCAGAGATAAATTTGTTGTTATTAGTCTCTGAAGGAAAAGAGATTTACAAGCCCCGGGCATTTGCGCTCAAGATGTGCTGACAAAAAAAAAAAAATTCTTTGAGACACATGTGACAAATTATTAATGAGGCGCTCGGTCGGCGCTAATGCGTGACGCTCACAATTAGTCATTTGGCTCACGAGGGAAATCTGCCGACATGAAAGTGTTGGTAATTATCATAACTGCAGAGTCGGCAGATGACGTACAGGCTCCACAGGTATTCAGCTCTCGAGTGACTCGGCGTGAGGACACAAGATAAACTGCAGAGGCTGAGTCACAAGGTTCACATGGACTGAACTGTAAGAAGAGCAAAGTTAAGGAAATAAGGAGAAAAAGTTCAATAATATGAGCAAAAGCTGCTGAAAAGTATATTTCACAGTTTATGACAGACAATCTGCTCAAGTGTCAGCGTTTGTGATGATGCAATGAAGCGACTCAGCACTTTTTCCTGTGTGACTAGAGGTCAGAATTTTTAAATATAGAAAAAACCAGAGGGATTTTTGTACAAACGCTGAATTCAGGAGCCGCCTGTGCTGCAGAGGAAGTTGACTCAGGGTCACTTGGCACCGGCGTCACTCGCCAGAGCATTTGGAAATAAGTGTTGAAAGTTTGTGTAAAGTTTTCTCCCTTTTCCTTTTTCATGCCGCGGTCAAATGAAGTCAGACGAGTCGGGAGCAGAAACACTCTGGATGTGGGAGCAACACCGACGGCCCCTCGATGCAGAAATGGGTCAGATCTCAGATATGAGAGAAACGTTTGCCAAATCAAGCACAATGCAGACTGGGTCGTGTTACTGCTGCACCAGTCACAACTGGCTGCACCAGTTTGAGGTGACCTGGCACAGATCACACAACATTACTGGTTAAAAAAACAAGAGAAACAATCAAGAGATTAGTCCTGAGATTCTGGATCGGACCTCTTTCTCTGAATCGTGAATATAGGAACATATTTATTATTGCTCATGGCCTCTGTTACATGCAGAGTAAATGTCGACTAGTGAGACTTCAGACTTGATTATGAGGAAAGTGAACAGTGTCTCCTTTTTTATAGAAAGTAAAACAAAAGAGATTTGGATCTTATATTAGCCTTTAAAGCTACAATGAGTAGGATTTGAGAATTTTTTACCTTTCCGCCATCTAGTGGCAGAATCAAGAATGACAGACTAAATCACTTTTGGGGAAGCTACATGTCTTTCATCTTTATTTACAGTCTGTGCTCTAAACATCTGCATTTTTAATTAACGTTGCTTGTGTGTTTGCATCTGGTCTCAGCTTTGAATCTACATATGAATGTTATCGCCTTTAAAAAATATACTTTGTGTTACTATCGTTATGGAAAAAGCAGCTCAAAGTCAGAGATTAGACTTTTTATCAAATGTTTTACTCAATGTTAGTTAGTTTGAATCATCCAGTTGAATTCAAGTCAAATACACACACACACACACACACACACACACACGCACACACGCACATACACACACTTCCTGTGACACCTCCCAATGTGACAGATATTAATCATCCTGTGGTTTATGAAACACAATGAATTACCTGCAAGAGCGACGGGTGATTTCACCTCTTCTGAATGTTTCAGCACTTTTACCTGCACACCGGCTATTAACCTGCATCACACAAACACACACACAGACACACAAACACACACACACACACACACAGGCAAAATGAACAGTTACTCGTGAGCGTACTCCATGTATGATTAACGCGGCTAAATGACCTGCACAGGAAGGTGCGGTTGTTTGCTTTGATACTCTCAACAGAAACGTATGGCGAGCTGTACAATGCACCTGTCTCCCCCCCCCCCCCCCCCCCCCCCCCGACAAAGGGCCTCCTCCACAGCAAATAGAAACGAGTGGAAGCTTAAGTACATTTCCCTGCGGTAGTTCACAGTTTGTCGTTTGTTTGAGCTGCGCAAACGCTCAAGTTTTGCCGTTTTTTTGTTTGTTTCCTCAGCAGCATTAGCGTGTACCGTGCAAACAGTGTGTGCAGACGGGTTCCTCCGCGTTGCTCCTGCCAGAGCTTTCCCAGAGGCCAACCTGCAAAACCTTTGAATCAATATCTCATTTCACAGAGAGGCTACCGGTTCCAGCGCCGCCTCACGGGTGCCCTGCAGCTACATAGTGCCGATTCCAGGAAACAGGGGGAAGCGGCTATTAACTTTGGCCATGGTGCAGCAATAACTGGAGGGCAATGGTTACACAATCAGCTCCCCTGCCTAGATAAGGTCATTGTGTTAGCTCAGGTTTCGGAAGTAAACCCGAAAGCCCTGTGTGACAAGCAAACAACAGGAAGGAAATAATCAATTTGGCGCTTTTAATGAACAACCGGGTATCTGGCCTCTTTGTCAGTGCAGAATTGCCACACGCTGGTTAAACATTACTCCCGTGATAGTAGCGTGCGGAGGTAGTCATGAGCAGCCGGGCGAGTCGGCACACAGGAACTGGACGTGGGCGCCTCGCATCGCTTGTGCTGTGAACTCGTGTTTAAGGCCGCGACTTCCCCCGAGGTGGAGTGAACTCAAACGTGACCCAGGGAGAAGATGCTGAGTTCAATGAATTTAACTATTATTCCTGCAGTTGGACAGAGAGGCGGTCGGTCGTGGTCAGGGTTGTTTTTTTGCTAATTTTCAGGCTCGTGCAGAGAAGCAACTTCCACAACATCTGAGGTGGAGGACGTTAAAAAAGATGCATGAAGGAAACAGTCAAGCGTGATCAAGACTCTGACAAAACCCCGGCGTTAGATATTTTACTTTATTGCTCATTGACTCGTGCACTCCAGTCGTCCGGCTCTTTAATCTAACCTCACTTTCCGAGACAGGATGTTGAATTTATAAGTTCCCCAACGTGTAAAGTATTTAACAAGAGAGAGTTTCTTCAGTTTTACAACAAAAAAAGAGGCTCAATGGATGGAGGCACCATGAGGGGTCACAAATCCACCTCCATTTAAAGCTGTCAAGGGAAAGATTAGGAGAGGATGAGGAGCGTTTGATGTGACAACCGGAACAACAGAGAGGAAGAGATGTGTGTGTGTTAACATCCATGTGGAGATCTAGTCAATTAAAAATATGTATATTATGTTGTATTCATGTTTTTATAATCACGTGTTAAAGCACAAGATGTCACATATTTCAGTGATTCAGATTTATATCAGTTGAATTTACTAAATTGTATTATATAAGTTGTTGCACAAGGTAAATGTGTCTAAACTAACTTTTTAATTGTATTAAAACAATATGTAGAGTTCAATAACACATTCAACCAAATATTTAATCAAATATATGTTTAAAAAATTGTCAATGATTCCTTCCAAAAGATTATTACACCCAGTTAGATAGAGATTCTTTATTGTCTATTGTTTGCTTATGACAAAGAAATATTCTGTTTAACCACAAAAGTTATTAATAAAAATAAAAATAAATAAAACCAATTATATGGAACTTAAACTAAGGAAATGCACCAACAAAATTTAGAATGCACATCTTTCATGCATTGTTTATTTCGTAAAATAAAAAGTTGAATCATCGGCAAACAAACACAGATACGATATATCTGTAGATATCATATCGGCAGATTTTTATGAGCCAGACAATAAATTGTTCAAGCTCAGTTATAAACTATGAACTTCACAACAATACAGGAAGTGCTGCTTTATCAGGATGAATTAAATCAAGCAAATAGTAAATCAGTCTGATTATCAGGATAAATAACTCCAATACACCTCTGAGATAAAATACTGTGAAACATATTGATTATACAACATCACACATAATCAATTATCAATATTCAACCTGAGTCCTGTACGTTTTCTGCAGAAGAAGCATTTTTCTATTCAAATGAAACCAGAATGCGATGAAGCCATGAAACCAAACTGCTCCTGGAGGAAGGTCAGAGGTCGACATGTTCATAAACTCACACCTTCAGTAGCTAAACGCCCATGAATCTAAATTTAATGTGAAACAACAACTTCATTCTCTCTCGGGGCCGTTGACAGGAGATCTCTGATTGATGCAGACGGAGGTGGAGCAGTTGACACCAGAGAATTACAGCTCCTCATCCTGGAATGTGAGGAGCATCATAAATTCATGTGTGAGAGGAGCTGGTTGATGACTTCGTTTTTAAAGGTTATTTTAGGGCCTTTTCGGTCACAGTGGAGATTCAGACAGAACAAAGATCCTTTGTTGTCCCCAGAGGATTAAATCCTTCAGACTTTATTGATCCTCTGACATTTCCTCTAGTACTTATAGGACATCTGGGCTTCACAGTTAAAATTGACTCTGATCTGGATGAATTTACAGAAGGTTTTTATAAACAATTGAGGCAAAATGTCTCACGACTTCTTAGTGATCCTCCGATTTTCACTTATCCTGTAAAATATCGATTCATCTTCCGCTTGCATTGGCACAAAATGTGGAACAAATACCCACAATGCCTTGGTGATGTATGCTACTGACTTTGGCGATCATCTGATGCTTCCTTTATCGGCACCAAGAGTTGGACTTTCAGTTCTTTTTTGAGATATTTCCACAACAATTTTGAGAAATACTTGAACCAGAGCCATCTTCATGTCAATAAGTAAATTATACAAAGTCCAATACCTGCAAACCGGAGACATTCAGCTTCAGTCCACCTTTGTTTTAGAGCTTAATCTTGTTTTATGGAAGTGGAACCATGAATAAATCACCAACATGATATAAAAACACATATCCAATGTGTTGCTATGTGTGTTATGAATGAATAATTCATCCGACAGGGAATCCACTCTGCAAAATAAGTAATTAATACCCCAGCGGTAGAATCACTTCTACGCCCGACACAGGGCTGAACCGGCGAGGAAGTGTGTGTTAGAACTTCCTCCTCTCCGACACCCCGCCTCATTTGAAGTCGTGAAGAAGGAGCCTCATTACCGCCAGGGCCCACACGGGGGGTTCACTCCCAGACGCACTTTAATGGCAGTAAAAAGGGGTAAAAAGGCTTCAAGGTTATGAGACGCTGGGTCGCTTTGTGGAGGAGACGGCCCCCCCGCTCTCCTCCCGCCCCACGTCCCACGTCACTGGAGCCAGTGGAGTCATAAACGGCTGCAAACACCAACAGTAAACGGATATAAAAACACTCCCGGTTTCCTTTATGTGACCCGAGCCCCGTCGCTCAGGGGCTCTGTCGACGGGAGCCGGGGGGGGGGGGGGGACTGTGAATGAAGGGGGGGGGTGGGGGGAGGATGAGAGGGCACTTCAGGGACAGTCATAACATGCAAGACCACATTTTTTTAACTTGTGCAGCATTAAAAAACTTCACAAGTGTCTTATTGAGATAACCCCTTTCACCCCCCCCCCCACCCCCCCCCCCCCCCACCCCCACCACCACCACCTCACTGTGAGTGTTTGTTTTATGCATCCGCAGCAAACGACCGTGGCAATTAGTTCTGGAGACGACGTCGGGGGGGTAAGAGGAGAGATTCTGATTCTTTTCAATCAAAAGTGATTCATCCCAAAAGCTGATTTTGTTTTAAATACGACCCGAAGAAGAAAAGAGATTTTTAAGAGCAAATAAAAGATCAGAGGATGCGTTGAGATGGCAATCTGAACAGCGTGTGGAGGAGAAGAGGAGAAGCATCTGAATGCTGCTGTGGCATGGAGATAGTGTGTGTTTGTTTGTGTGTATGTGTGTGTCTGTGTGTGTGTATGTGTGTGTTTGTGTGTGTGTGTGTGAAGCACTTTGTAGAACGACCTCTTCGAAGATCTCATTTTAAAACAATGACGGGACAGAGTTTGATGACGTGGAGCAGCGTGGGATCATGGGAATTGTTGTCTTCACCTCCGTTGTTGATGAAAGTCAACCCGACACAACTCAGGCACAAATCATGTTCAAAGTATTAAAGTTTTATTCATGTTACACATCAAACAGCAACGAATTATCATGATCCATCATGAGAGACAAGTAAAGAGACGGACAAAACCACAGGTAAAGGGGATGTGACCAAAATGAAACTGGGGATTTCCAGGATTCAGTCATTTTTAGACATTTTCTTCAAGAACATACGTTTGTTTAGGTTTTATATTAGAAATATAAAAGAATAAAAGTGTATAATCAAGTTATGAAGGAATCTGCACCCAACTTTTATTGGTTCTTCAGGCAGGTTTGGTGGAAATTGATTTCGTAGATGTGAAATCCTGCAAACAAACAAATTAACCAACAAACAGAGACGAGTGAAAGCTAAACCCCATTGACGGAGCTAATTGGTAGTTTCAATGTTTTCAAATGGAAAAGATGTATTTATATATATATATAATCAAAGATATTCTAACAAAACACCAGCAGGAAACTTTTGACCCCTGAGTTTGTCACATGATCACGAACACACCCAGGACCCGGAGCCCAGGTTCAGCCTCTCTGCCTTCAGGTGCTACTTAACCAAGGCCTGAAAATTGATATGCATCAGCTCTGTAATTTAAAGGTAGTTTTCCAGGAAGGAGGTTGGGGGGGGGGTGCAGTTCCTCCTCCACCAGTAATGACCATAATGCCTTGTTAACCCCATCACCAGAGGTCACATACCCCTATGACGTGGGTCTTAAGTCATCCCAGTGGTCGTGTATCAGGGGGACGCTGGTTTCTGTCTTATCTGGTTTCCACTGAGTTTGAGCTCTCGTTCTCATGGAGGAGTTTTCAGTGCCAGTTATTAATAAGATGAGATTTGTTTCTCTTTTCGTTTTGCAGTTCGAGATAAAGAAGTTGAAATATTAAATAATAAGGTGGAGATAACGTCAACTCCACTGGTCCATCAGAGTTCAACTTTAATCTTGAAATGAGAGAGTTCAGTTCAGTTAGAGTTCATCTCAACATTTCATAAAAAAAATAACACATCCCTCTTTATTATAGTTCGACTTTATTCTCAACATTCATCTCAATATTTCCATTCTATTTTATTATGCAGTGTTTTCAAACATGAATTCTAGAAAAGGTCTAATCTATAATTTCACTAAGTGTTTCTTAATCCCCCATTTTTCTACTTCTGTCGAGCACTTTGTAACTTTGGATTATTATTATTATAATAATGATGATTATCACTTGAATAAAAAGAAAACTGATAACTGCAGAGACTCATCTCTGAACTCCTAATGCCAGGTCTACGATCCGGGTCAGACACGTTCACAACAACAGGAACATTTCCTGATTCAGTCGAGGAGCGGACATGACGTGTAAACTCTGTGATTTTGTTTTAGAGCACGATATTGAAGATGGCGGGAGAAGGAGCTACTGCCTCAGCTGAATTTACGTCTTCATCTGCGTCTTATACTGTACATGTTTGGCTCCTGTGTTTCATCCAGAGATATTTTATTCTTCCTGTTACACGTCCTTTTTTTGTCAGAAACTTCATCAAGACACCCACTCTCTGGCTGAGACAATTTCCTGCTGTTTTCTCAAATGCGGCTCACTAGGATATTATCCAGACATTTTATGATTATAGTATTTCCCAAGAGATGCATATGATAATAAAGTAATAGGTCCTTAGTTGACATTTTCAGACCAAAGCTGATTCTTTCCAACAATCGAATCCTCTCCTTTGCTGCTTCCATACTAATGTCCCCACATCCAAACCTTTGAGCTACGTTGAGTAAGAATCCAACCACGAGACAAACGAGTGAGTAACTCTGAAGGGATGAATTATTACAACCTACTTCCTCCGTGACCTCTTCATGCACTTCCCGCTCGGGGCCCGTCCCCCCTCACCTCTCTCCAGCCAGCTCATTTCGGAGGCCCCCAGGCCTGGTGTACGACCTCTGACCTCTGAACTGAAAAGGGAGAGGCTTACGCAGCCGGGCCGGTGGGAAATCCAATACCGACATCCCTCGATACAATTTTCAAGCCTCCATCACCTCCTCCCCTCGCTCTGCGCTCACTAATCCACCAAACACACCTATGGTTCAGACTTTCAGAGTCAGAAGGGAGTCGCTGACTTCTCCATATCTTCTTATAGACGTGAATAAGGTCAAATTCTACATCCGCAGCATATTTAGATGTTTATTTACATATCCTTCCTGTCTTAGTCTGACATCCAGGTGATGTGTGCGTCCCGTCCTCAGGATTTCAGCAACGAGGCAGAAATAACTCCTCAAAGCTTCTTCTCTCTCCAGGCGTCTTCGCAAAAAACATTTTCAAGTACCTGAGTTAAGTCCTGTCGGTTTTAAGCCGGTTGTTCCAGGTCATTTCCTTCAGAAGCAACATAAACAAAGGGAAAGTGGAGGCAGAACAATGTCAAGTATGTCTGCGTCCTGAAGAGACAACAGCAGAGGACAATACAGGCTTTTAACAAATGATCACCTGCAGCAAGGAGGTTACGTTTCCACCCCCGTCCGTTTGCTTGTTTATTTATCGGCAGGATTACGTCAGAAATGCAGAAACCAGTTCCCATGAAACCAAGGAAGAGGAATACAATGTTGGTGCAGATCTGGGAATTTATAATGCCCTTCTTTAACTTTGTGAGAGAGTGTTTTGTTGAATTTTTTTACATTTTCACCATTTTTCTCAGGAATAATTTAAGAAACCTGTAACCGCCTCCTAGCTGAGATAACGTGGATTCAGTTTGGAAGCAGAGGTTTGTATGTAGCTCAATAGATTTTGATATAGACTGTATATAAACATAGTGACATGAAAAGTGAAGCCAAAGCATCTTGATCGCCCCCTGGTGACTGGCTACAGTATAGGTCATAAACCCCGCCTCCTCTGTGTTAGTGGATGGGACATAGATCCAAAACGCCTACAAATATACGTCAAATACATTTTTCTCAAAGATGGTTTATGTCATTTTAGCAAGTTCTTATCTCACTGATCTTCCTCCAAAGTTTCATTTTTGGTTGCAATTAGTTGAGACTGAGATCGACTTTTCAACTTGTCATTCTCACACACTGGAGATTATGATTTCCTGACCTGCGTAGTTTTGTTTGTTTTAATCTAAAGGAACTGTTTGACCTTATTGTTCGGAGGTCTGCGATGCTTCTTTATTTGTGCAGTCACATGGAAAGGCTGCACTCAAAAATCCAGCCCTAATAATGATTGCATGAAGTGAGACTACATTTTTTAACAATTTAATTATATCTCCAATGTTTAGCACACGTTAACTTCATAAGCCCCGGTTACACCTGCAGGTCCCAAAGCACGATGGACATGAGGTCATCGGGCCTCGTACCACGGCTGGATTCACATTTGTATTTCAACGTGATTAAGGGAAAGAGAACACATGCAGTATTCCATGGGAATGCCCCCCCTTCCGCTCGATGGCCGAGGCTTCAGTCTTATTAAAAGGCTTCGGACCATGTCTCCGTTATCAAGTGGGTCTGCAAAATTACATTTTTCAATTTCTTGGTAGCGGACACACATTACGCTTGAGAGGATATGTCTTTGTTGGAGGTTTTCAATGAACCACGGGTCATAACACATCACAAAAAAGATGAAGCACAGTCGAAATTAATGTAAGAAGAAAAGGGCTCATGAGGTTTTTCCATGAACTTCTGCCACGGTGACGGTGAAACTACCTCACACGTGCAGCCGCCGCTCCTCCGTCCGACACATGGCGCACACAAACCACACATCAACCGATTGTTCTGCTCCTTTATTCTTTTGGTTTTCCTTTCATGGCACGTTTTCCCTGCTTTGCCACACATGCACTGAGGTTTGACAGACTTTATGGGCCATATATATCCCCAGTGCAATTTGTCTTTGGCGCAAAAGTGACACTCTGGAACATTCGGAGGCCGACAGCCTCATGAAGCGCCCTGCTTTTATTTCTCACCGGAATCGGGCCCTGGCTCCGATTAACCTTCACCTCCGGCTTCACTTACCTGAGATCAGAGTTGCATAATCAATTTACACTTACACATAATGTACAGGCTTGTTTGAATTGAAGTCTGGCTGTGGTGGAGGTCTTGGAGGATGTTGGAATATCAACTGGTGTCAGACTGCGCCACATTCTATTTTAGATCTCTCCTCTCGTTAGGCAACGACCTGTTTAAACCTTTTATCCTTTCAGCTTTCAATATAAAAAATTCGACAGAGGAATAAAAAAAAGATTTGCAGATCCGCCTTCCATCGCCCTGTCAGAGAGCATCAGGATTCCAGCGAGGAGGAATCCTATTAGCATCTGAAATAGAACTCTCCGTCAGAATGAAGAAATGAAAGGTATGTCAGGAGGTGTGCGAAGAGACGGGATGCGAGAGGTGGCGGTGAAGGGGAACGTCAAGGAGGGAAACCTGCCTGTCATCGTCAGGAAGTGGGAGTCGAGGTTCGGCGGGGGGGGGGGGGGGGGGGGGGGGGGGAGGGGGTGGTTGCAGCAGGAATCAGGGTTCTTTAGAAAAGATGGCAGTGAACTTGAAGAACTTGTTGCATCCAGTGCTTTGGACTCTGGACCGAACCGAGTTTAGCTCGGATCTGAATCACACAAGTAGAGAACATGTCAAAACTATTTTCTGTCTCAGCCGGTGGATGAAGATGAATTTAGCACCTTTCATACATATACTCCCATCATCGTCCTCTTCTATTTTCCTCCTGTTCTTTCATGGCAATAATTCAAACTCAACTTGTGACCACACGTGACTTTAACAGACTTTATTTCAGAGCCAACGATGTGGTTGTCACAAAACAATGAGGCTTCTATCCAGTGGATGAATGTATATGTTACAGTGCAGCTTTGATTTGATTTAAACAGGCACCTTCTGTGTTGGTTTCATTTTATCAGTTGATAATTATATATAATGATAACAAGTTCAAATCGAGCTGCACCAAACTTCACAAACTCTTAGATGTAAGATCCCTAAATGTGTTTCTTAGAAGACATAAAACATAAGCTCCACTTGGTGGAGGTAAGAAAAAACAGATCTTAAAACTGAGGGGAAAGTTTCATGAAAATATAAAGTATAATAAATCACAACCACAGCACGTGTCAGTAATTTTAAAAGCTTTTTAATAACATCATGATTTAAAGAAAGGTTGGATCGTCTGGAGGCTCGACAGCGAAGGCCTGGTTGATCAACAGATCAGAAATGTGAGGCTACAGGACAAAGCCATTATATTTACCCTTAAATTGGCTTTTTAAAGACTTTTATTTATTTGTGGAACACAGAAAAAAGGAAGTGCTAAATGTAGATATATTACTACACACAATCTGAAGATTAAAATATATTTTCTTCATTCTGATGCTTGGATTGTTTCATGAGTGAGCAGCGAGGGAGTGGATTACCTTCCCAACACGGGAGGAGGAGGATGAATTAAATAGAAATAGATATGGAAATAAATCCAGAAGAGTGATGAAGCCGAGTGAGATGAGTGGAGGGTTTTCAGGAGGAGAGCGATTCTGCCTTTTAATGCAAAACATCTGGTTCAGTTCGGAGGAAGCTCTGGTTTTTGTGTGTGTCTGAGTGTGTGTTTGTGTGTGTGTTTTTGTGTGTGTGAGATCTGGAAGAGGAGTTAAGAGGGAAAAGATAGAGGCTGTAAACGGAGGGATAAAGAGAGTGTGTGTGTGTGTTTGTCTGTGTCTGTGTCTGTGTGTGTGTGTGGTGTGTGTTTGTGTTTGTGTGTGTTATTTGCGTGTGTGTGTGTGTGTCTTCGAGGGCCCCACTCAAGAGCCATGAATCAGAAACGCTCCTGGAAGCTTTCCCCTCTCACTCTGTCAGGAGAGAACATTCCACATGGTGGCTAATTCCTCTAATTACCTTGCACGTGAAATGGCTGCCAGATGACACCAACAGGAAATCAACACTCCCCCGACAGCGTTATCACTTCCACGTAGACGTTTTCACGACCTCGCCGGTAACCCCTCCGAGATGGGAGCCCAATCAAAACGGCATTAGGATCCGTGATCCGCTCCGTGCTCCTGCAGCAGGTCTGTGGATCGTCAGGCGCTTCGTGACTTCTTGTGTAATTACAGCTCTGATGAGATTTAAATACGTGACACAAAGTGGAATGTGGAGCACGGATCTCCGGCGAGGCCGAGCAGAGCCCTGAGGAAACCACATTTATAAATCCCCCAGAGCAAGAGTTTTGTTTTCATCCAAACTAAAATGCAAGATATGCACCAACATGTATGGAATTGCATGGACGAGAGGTTTTTGTGTTATTCTAACAAAACACACGCAAATGAAAACATAACCTCCTTGACCCCAACAGGCCCCTGATGAAGCCACCTTTTTATTTTTGGCTGACCTCTAAATTCGCCAGATTTCTTTCATCAAGATCCATGAATCAATCCCCAGGGAATTTTGAAAAAATTCATAAATCCAGACCCTGATACAGATCTGCATCTTTTCTTTCCTGACTCATACTACATCCTTCCACCAAGTTTTCTGGTAATCCATGAAGTCGTTGTTGTGTCATCCTGCAAACTAACAAAGAACGGCAAATGCAGAATCTAATAGGGAGATGTTCTGCACACCAAATCCAAATTTATATTTGTATCTGCACCAAATTACAACCACTCTTAGATAAATCCCCTGCATAGGTCTGATTTCTTTCAAATCAGAATTCCCTCATAGTGGAGAAAATACCCCACAAAAATTCCCTATCTCACAATGTTAAAGAAAGTGACAAATAATCTGCCCCGTTGTCCGAAACCCTTTATTAGTTTTTGCGTAATCCTGCAGAAAAACACACAAACAACCCGAGGTCGGTGAAAACAACATCCTCTCACTCCTGCAGAAACGTCCTCTCCTGGAACACGCAGCACCTGCATCTCTCTGGAAGCTGTTTGGTGAAAATACAGAGAGATTTATATACTTTCCCGTGATCATCTATCAGCAGAGACGCACGGAGGAATGCCTGCTCGCTGGAAATAACTCAATCTGAAACCACTCAGAGAGAGAAGACAGGTGCTTCTCTCCAGCCAGTATGCCAAAGTACTTTTTACGGCGGGGTCGAGACCTCATGAGGGTCAGAGCCGTGTTTTTCTAAATGTTGCTGCCTGCACTGGAGCAGGATGTTTCTGGAGACCGGGCAGCGGCAGGGCCCTGTCTGCTCGGCAGCTGCTCGGGATCAGATGCGAGTCCTGTGTGTCCATGTGAGGCTCAGCAAACCCTGCGATTAGTCCCAGTAGAACCGAGACCGCCGGTGCATTCCAGCAACTTGATCTCATGCCATTTCATCACCAGTGGGGGGGGTAGGCGGACGTCAGAGGGGTCTCATCTGGAACATTCTAATTGTTTATCCACACTAGTGTTCGCATCAACGTTTGGGCTTGTCCACGCTGGAGAGGGAAACGTCCCGACTGGAGGAGGCTCTGAGAGAAGTCAGTGTTCTGATGAATATCCACAGGGAAAAAGACACCTCTAGGAAATTATATAAGAACGTGGAAACCTTTTGGATCATATGGATGTAGCTTTACAGTTTCTGATGTCTCTGAAGCTGAAATTAGAATAATTTAAGTTTTAGGTCATATTTAGTGGAGTTGGATGTTTTATATATAATTACAATCTGGGCTTTAATTGTTACAGCTCATAACGTGAGAGGAAAGAGAAGCAGCGTCTTGGTAAAATAAGTTATTTGTTTTAAAGAGTACAAATTAAGTTGTGCTAACGAGCAAATGACGGTGAAGTAACAGGGAAAACAGGGAAATTATGCTGTTTAATTCCAATAAATCAATATGTAACCTTATTAGGAGGAGAACACAGTTTTATTTGTATAATTAAGTTTAAACAAAATGAAACCATAGCTGACTTTTTTCTATTTTTAATTCCTTTTCTCGTAATGAATCCAAACAAATGTTCTCTAAAGTTGCTTCCAGTCATTTTCTCTGAACCCTTTCCGGAACTTTTCCTATGTAAAATGTCAGAAGGAAGCAAGTGTGTGTATCGATGACATTTCTAACAAAAAGAAAGCAAATGGATCCAGATGAAAAAGAGAGTGTCACATACGTAGAAGACTTGGACGTTAGTTTTGAAAGACGATGAAGCTTTTGGTGATGAACAACAACAACATTTGTCATTTTAGGTTTGGTTATGTGTCATGATGATGATTGACAGCTGAGATAGACTCGTGATTGATCGCCTTGTTTCTGGATTGTGGGAGAACGTGGAGACAAGTCGTCCATCTTTAGTTCAGATTCCAGCTGTTTGCTCAGTGTCTCCTACTGAAAACTTACTGACTTAATTTAACCAAACTTCACTTTCCAAGGTCAAGAGTGAAATTTCCACTTTACCAACAATCTAAACTTTCTTCGATGTGGAAAAAACCTCAGTTCTGTGGTTTCGACCAAACAAACCTTCAACAAACCCGATCCGACTGCTTCTGTCCTCGCAGCAGCTTTGACTCTCAGATGAAAATGTAAATACTTCAACTCACATCGAAGTCTAATTCCTGTAGAAGTATCTGTGGCATCATGAAGAGCTGCTCACGTTAGCTTTCGAGACGCAGGTTCTCTTTGGACTCTTGACTCTCGTGTTTATTCGTACTCGCAGGGACACGGACTGAAGATTTATAGAGCAAACGTTCGGAGCAGGTGTTGTTTCCTCGACCCCACTTCACTCTTTGTTTCTCTTTTCCTCCCGTTTAATAATCCGCCTGCTCTCAACTCGCCCCGATCATTACCGACAGAAACTGAGGACAGAGTCTAGAAGAGAAGGAAACTTCCAGTGTCTCAAATGTGTAAATGCAAAAACTTCTGTTGGAGAAATTTGTCTCCAAGAGTTATTTTATTATTGCCTACGATTTAAAACACTTCTCTGATCAAAATCCTAAATCTTTTATGAATTCTACCTTATTAAAATCGTTTTCTGGATTTTCTGATGTATACAAAGACGTTCTAGTAATTCCAGATCTATGCCAAATGGCCCGTGTCCCGTCCTTCCACCAAGTTTCAAGGAAATCAGTCGAGCAGTTTAATCCTGTTGATAAACAAACAATCAGACTTCTGAGTCTGGGATTCGACCACTGACTCTCCAGTCTGGTTCTGCGTACTGAGTCCAGCTTCACAGAACTTTGAGTAAACAGCTCTGTGGAGGCTTCAGGGTTCTGTGGACTGACCAGCTCGACTGCTGCAGGTCACAGGTTCAGAAAAGAAAGCTGCAACAAGACGTGTGATAGAAAGATAAGGAGAGGAATGAGTGAAGTAGGAAAGGAGCAGTGGAGAGAGGGAGGAGAGTGAGGAGCAGATATGGGAATCTGAAAGCGCTTGAATGCTGAGCGCAGCTGCAGAATGGCATTTCATTGGGATCTGTCAGCTCAGCCCTGATTGGCCTGACATTGCTAATCCCTCCAGATGTTCAGCATTAACTGATGAGTGCGTGACTGTGTCGTGCGGGAGAGAGAACAGGGAGGGGAGGGGGGGGGGTCTGAGGCCGCCATGGCCGGCGGGCCCAGGGTAAACAGGGCCTCTCAGGGACCACTGTCCGTGGGATTTAGGGAGATTTGGAGGACAGGATGATCCAGCATCCGGGAATTAGGTGGCACAGAGCGAGGATTGTGTCAACAGTTCGGGACCGAGGCTGCACCAGCGGGTCCCCGTTCCCCCGCGTCCACATTTCAGAGATGTTTGTTTGCTCGCGTTAAGAAATGTCAGGATCTGGTTCAGACAGGCCGGGAAAAAAGTGCTTAAAACTGCTAATTGAACACAGTTCACATACATATGTGCAGTATTTGTGTGTTTCCTGTGCAATCAACGAGTTACTCTGATTCATACACATGCTCACGAGCTGGATAATGATGGTGCAGGGCAGCGATATGAATCCCAGGTCATGTTAGCGTCTGTAGCAGCGCGACCTCGATGCAGTGATCAGTGCAAGAGGGCAGAGTTCATATCGAGGATGAGGAAGTTTACTTTGATTTCTGATGATATTTTGCTCAGTGTCTCCAAAAGCCTGGTTCTCACGACACGTGTTTCTTGACAATCGCCAAGTTTTATAAGAATGCAGACAAAAGCCCCTGATTGCAATCCTGCAACTGCAGATATCTTGATTTTTGTAAAACACGTGTCAAGAAAGTATTATATTGTGTAGTTTGGGCCTAAAAGTTGAAGCCAGGTCAGGAGAGTGGTTTGTTATAGAGAGAGCAATGTTTAATTCAGTGTATAGTCTAGACAGCTGCTGTGCATATTCCACATATATATATATATATATATATATCATCGCATAATTCATTGGAGATGTTTATGGAAGCAGAGTCGGACACTGAGATTAAACTGCGTCGCCCTCATGTTGGACTCGGGGGGGGGGGGGGACGTGAAGGTCAGCAGCGAGCGGTCATGGTCATTGTTCCGGAGACGTAACCCCTCGGCCGCCCCGCTTGTTTTAAAGCAACAGGCTTCGTATGGCGGCTGTGTCAGCTCCGCCTCGCCGCCTTTCTCCCCCGACAAAATAGATGAGCAGAATGGAAGCAGCTGCAGCCGGGCCCCTTTGGGATCCACGCCGAAATGAAACTATCAAATGCCTCCGGACCGAGGACAGATTTCTTAATGTGTGAAAGCTGCGCTGTGTTCACAGACATGTTTTGTCTGCACTTTTGGACTTTGTTAATACAAAGGCTTTCTCTCCTCTTTTCTTTATACTGGCGTGGGGGTGGGGGGTGTGGGGGGTTGTTATTAAGTAAAATGGAGCTGGGGGGGGGGGGGGGGGGTGTTGGTCGTTCTGTTTGGAAGTAAACTGGTTAAAATCTGCGAAGCCGACATGGTGGTGGTTGGATGTGGAGAGAGGGTGAAAAGGTGGGCATAGCCGGGGCAGGGGAGTGGGGGGGGGGGGGGGGGGGTGGAGGGGGTTCTTTTCCGAATGAGCTGGCAGGGCTTCCGGCCCCCCCCAAGCCCCCCCGTCTGAAATCCCGCCACAATTACTCTATTAGCATGCTCAGCTGTGCCTCTGTTTTTCTTTATTCAAGCAACTCATCACAACTGACAAGGCACATGAGGCCGTCAGCAAAGGAGCCTGTCAGGGCCCCATTGTGTCCTCAGCCCCCCCGACCGCCCCGCTTCCACGCAGCCTTTGACTCTCGGCCGTGGACGGGATCCAAGGAAAGAGCCGGAGGCTTCATGGGAGCCGCGAGGGCCCTGGTGTCGCCGGGTGGGATTGACAAAACTCTGAGTAAGAGGATAAATCCCCAGCGGATAATACAAACTAAACTTTTATCAGAAAATCTGCTTTTCAGAAAGGAAGAAAAGAATATTTATACTATATTAGCATCTACATATGATAAATAAGTTGGGCGGGTGCTGTCAGGATTATATTTCATAGTACGCACATTCTTCATGTGCTTATTTTTCCACCTTTTTATTGTGGTTTAGCTCAGGGGCGCCTGTGTAACTACAACTGGTAACAACACACAGTAACACCATCAACGTCACAGGAACGTAAACAATGTTTAAAAACATTTTACCGCACAACCCACAGTTGCATCTTTATTATATTAAACTATGTTGAATATAGCTCAGGGGAACACGCAGTAAAAGTTGGAAGAGCAACAACAAAAAACCTCGTTGCACCGTGAAGTTGATGATTCAACCAGGCCTCTTACCTCAGTGTCAACAGCACAACTTACTCATATTTTAAGATAACAATACATTTCATTACATTTCTAGTTGGTTTATTAGAAAACAGAATTTAGCTTGTGCGTCTGCACCAAACTAGATGATAGACTCTTTCAACCTTTAAGTCTCTGGACAGTTTTATGCATCTGACAGGTGGAACATTTTTTATTTTGAAAAACCAAAGTCCATTGGAGGTGGAGGAGTGTAAATTGTAGATTTCATGGAACAGCTGAGAGGCGCTGGGACAATCTCTCATGACAGCACATCTGATCAAAAACATCCATCCTGGGTCGTGTTTAAAAAACTCACCTGACAGAGGAGCAGCTTTTAAAAACAGATTTCACGTTTTGGAAACACGCTGAACGTGGTTTACACAGCACCCGGTGGTGGTGGAGTGTGGTTGGTTTGCACGGGAATCATTTTTACACGGGTGTCTTCGCTCTGGGTTGTTTCCACCGTGAGGA
>NC_070633.1:26715405-26764423 GCF_947347685.1 Pleuronectes platessa
CACCGAAACGCCGACATCTTCCAGATTTAGTTTGCGTCACTGCTTCCTCTCTTTCACATGCACGCACTTTTCAAATCAAACACAAAATCCAGTCAGAGATATAAATCCAGTAACAGTTTTTTTAAATTTCCCACATCCACGTCCATCTGGGAACTTTACTCATTTATCTCCGGCGGTGGTGACACAATGAAAACAGCGACATGCGGCGCGGCACCGCCACACACAGCAAGAGCGCCCAGCCGGTTTATTGGGAAAGGTGCTCCATTGAATTAACCAGCCGCTTTTGTTCCTAAACCAATATTACGAGACTATACAAGGGGTCAGGGGACGGCAGGCGCTCCCCGAGGCCCGCTGTGGAGGTAGAGGGGCCCGCAGTTTGGTTTAGGTCAAAAGAGAAACTCCTGATCTGGAAATAACAGAACATTCCGGAGAGAACACAGCTGTCCCCCCCCCCCCCCCCCCCCCCCACACACACACACACACCCAGCCTCCCAGCTGTCTCACGTCTGTCTCTCCGACTGCCTGTCTGTCTTTCTCTCGTGTTTACTTTACACCACGCTGCTTCTGTCTGTCTTTCTGTCCGTGGGCACCAACCTACTGTATCTGCTCGGGAGTTGAGTGACAGGAGTTTACGAAGCCACGCACCACAAGCTCACAGTGCTGCTTAAAGAAACGACAACGTGGAGTTAACGCAACATTAGCTGCGGTCGGGAAGTTGTCGCTGTCACTCTTTTCAGTTAAATAAGATTATGATGGAAACACGTGAATGTGGTTTGTTGCAGTGCTTTATGATTATTTATTTTTATCTGATTGAGCTTGACTTTGTGTTTCATGAGAGAAGTCCATGGGGCCCCCGGTGTCCTTCCTTGGTATTGCACTTTAAAGCAGCTAAAAAAAGTTTATCCTCCATATTTGCTTTACTCAAAACTTCAAAGTTTGTTCAACTTTGACTCAACTCTCCTTCACGAGCATAAATCTTGATAGTGCTCTAAAACTGCAAAATCTTCAGATTCAGTTATAAGATTTAAACATAAAATCAATATTGTGATTTATACTTTAGCAGGTGTAGATATTTCAAAAAAGAGGCCAAATTTGTATGATATCCAATCACAGCCTATCAACAACAGACTATTCTTCTAACTCTAACTTTATATAAGAACACTGACACCACTCTCTGGTCTGTGCACTAAATACAGAGCTAGAGCCAGGAGGTGATTAGCTTAGCGTAGCTACGTGGCTTTGTCTCATACTTAAATCTATTCAGCTCTGAGCTAACAAGCTAGCAGTCTCCAGGGCCAATCGGCTGTCGTCGACTAATTAGCTTCTCGGTGCATCGGCCAATATTTTGGGGCTTAACCGATATTCGGGCCAAAACTCACACACTTTACAGTTCGACTAGTTTCCTTCACCACACGAGTCAAACGTCTCTCCACACAAAACGTTTGTTTTGTTTTGTCAATCCATCGTTTGATATTCTTTTATTTTTACTTCTCAGATGATTCCTTTCATTTTATTTTAGCAGTTTGTGTTTTTTTAAGGGGGGGGGGGGGGTAGTGGTTGAAGTGTTAATGGATATCCTCTTTCTGACTGCAACACCTCCACTTTGATGTTTCCTCATCCTTTAATTATAGGAAGAGATTACTTCATCTTTTTAACCGGCGGCCGCTCGCAGCCAGCTCCTCTCAGTGTTTTCCCGTAGGTGGCATTTTGGACATGAACTTGATAGTGTTCAGAGAAAACGCCCCGCAGGTCTGGACAGGCTCTGACACGTCGAGTGTGTCCCGTGAACTTTCTATGTGCATGATGCAAGAGCCAAGTGATGAGCTACAAACAAAGTGAGTGATCGAGGGTTCGATAAAAGCCAAACGTGCGTCCTGATATCACGTGAGTGCTTCTTGTGCGTCCGCGCCTCAAACTGTTAAAAGTCTTATCGACGCCGTCTCCCTCGGCCGAACCACAGTGTGTAAAACTCTCCAGGCTTTGAACAAAGGGATGTTAATTAACGATTTGATCTCGGTGATGGTCCCACATCACACGGCTGGAGATAAGTTGGGAGACGGAAGGCCCGGGGGGGGGGGGGACAACATGTGGGTTTCCCCCCTTGTTCGGTGCTGTCAGACGGGGAGAAGCATCAAAGCATCAGAGCCACGCTGTTATCTCAGCCTCTCCGAGGAGCGGTGGCAGAGAGAGGAGGAAGTGGTTCAAGTGGTCTGAGGCGAGCGGGTTCCACCACACACAGCAGGGCACAGGTGCACGTGCACGGTGGAATGCACGTTGAAACCCATTCACACACACACACACACACACACACACACACACACTTGTTCTGCTGTGCCTGATGCTCTATCTTTAGAACATAGGGGTCAGTGATAGTGAACAATATGTGCTCACGTCCTTGTGCGTGCAAAGATCTGCGGCATCACTTCCTTTTAGCAGACAGCAGCCACCTGTGGGAAAAGTTTGAAAGGACAAAGTGCAATAAGTTTTATTAATACAGCAATTTTCATGTGACAAGTTTTTCAAGTTTTTCGAAGTATGAGTATGATTTGAAGCAAATACGTCAAATTGATATTTTGATATTAAAAGTCTAAATGGGAACGATGCAAAGTATTAACTTACCTAACTGTTCTGTATGATTTTGCACAGGCACTTTTGTGTTATTTTAAACCTATGTGCACAACTGCACCCCCTCTTTGTGTTGTCTCTAAACATGCAATCATATTTATTGTATCTGGTCACAGGTTATTCTGAAGCACTGTGAACAAACTGAAGATTGGATAACGCTTTAGGACGGAAGCGTGATTTCATAAAAGTCTGGAGGACAGTTTTCATGTGTTTTATTCAGATGAGAATAATCAAGATGGAGATCGATGGAAAAAAAAAAGCTGGAGAAAGTTCATGGAGCCTGAAGTCGAGAATCTGTTTGCAGAGGATTTTCCCCCAGTGGTGAAAATGAACCATATCAACGTACAGAAATTAGAAAAGGGTATTTTTAATTCCTTACAAAACCTCCTGAAGATTAAGTAATTAGACGAAGCGTCCTGACAAATAATCAGCGATTGATTAAAGAGGCGTAGAGAGTTGTGGGCGTGCACCATCAAACGTAACTGGGATTAATGGTGGGGTACCTCGGCATTATGGTAAGCCGCCTGCCCGAGAGGCAGCATCCCCGAGGAGGGAGAATGAAATAAGGGGATTTGTCCACAGACACTAATCATTCCCAACTTAGAGCATTGGCACAAAAAGGAAAGAATGTGTAAAGATCCCGGGGACACAAAGGATTGTGGGTGATCAAAAGGAGAATTAAGGGTGACTTCTTCCACTGAGCCATTGTCTGTGTGTTTCATGAAGTATCACTCTCAGCAGGAGGGCGGGGCGGGGGGGGGGGGGGGGGGGGGGGGCATCAAGGATTTCTTGAATAAAAGAGCTTCAGTGCTTTTCTCCCTCTCACCTTTTAATCCAGCACCTCGCTCTCGCCAGTTTCTTTTTTCTTCTTGTCCAACAAACGGATCCCACTGCGCTACAAAGTTGGCACGACCCTCGGATCCGTGTGTATCGAGGAGATTTCTAAATTCAACTTCAAAAAGCAGGGGGCACGGGGGGAGGGGGGGGGGACTGGGTGGGCTCACTGCAAATGTGTGTACGTGTTTGAAGGGGTTTGGTTCATGTGTGTTTTGGGGAAGCTGGGTGGGTGGGGGTGTGGGGGGTGGGGGGGGTGGGGGGGCTCAGAGCCACCAGGATAATGACCATGACAGCCACCCCCCCCTCGCTGTCCTTTTAAGTCCTTGTTTAAGGTTTGGCTTCGGCCCCCACTTTGAACCGCCACAATGATTCCAGATCACAGCGGAACTCCCAGGATTCCTCGTCCCTGGATGTGCACAGGGCCCAAGCGGCTTTCGGCCACACGGCTCTTGTCTTATGACCGGTGGACAAAAAAAAGGGATGATTCCCTCTTAACTCGATTAGCCACCCGTTGCATTCCCGAGACGCGCAGAGATCTCACACCTGCTTTATGATCAGCTGACAGCAAAAAAAATCCAATTTGTTCTTATTCATGGTGTTAAAGCAAAACTGCTGACTCAGCTTCTAATGTGTTATATTTATGTAAAGATGGACGACTTGTTTCCATTTGCTCCCACTATCCAGATAAGAAGCTAAAATGTCCCAGATGAAAAAGCTGCTAGTTGCAGTAGCGATAAAAAATGTATCTGATGTGTACTTTAAGTTTTTTGTGTGGTCCTTTTCCCATCCACTAACATGGAGAAGGTGATTTTTATGATTTTTACTGCAGCCAGCCACCAGGGGGCCGTGAAGACACTTTGTCTTCACATTTAGGGAGCTGACTAGGGTCTGTAGTTTCATAAATTTATTTTCCTAAAGTAAATCTTTGTTCTAGACCCAAAAAAGTGAAATATATTTTGTGCACATCCCCACCCCCCTCACATGACCACAACTAGGAACTATGGTTCTTTTGATTTTCTGTATTACCTGTGACCTATGACCCCCACAGTCCATGAGAATGTGTTAGTGGTCGACTCTCCTGGTCAGATAAAGTGTAAGATAAACAAACGCAGTAAGAATATATCACACATGGGAATGTCTGCACAATCCAATTTCTTATTTTGGCAACGTGTGCTTACGAAAACCATATGCTGAACGCTGGCTGAGTCACAGAGATACGTAGCGTAGAGTCTGGTGATCTCATACCAGTTTGTAACTTCCCAGATGCTTCTCTCCAAATGGCCAAATCTGTTAGCATAACAATATTCAAAATGTGACGACAACCGAGGGAATCTGCAGCGTCCATCAAGGCCAGGAGAAGAAGACGTTGTGTATCTGATGGGCTTGAGACAGAATCGTCGTCTTCGGCCTTTAGAGAAAAGTAAAAACCTTTTCTTTTTGTTGGTACTAAAGATTTGCTGCTCGTTTTCTGACAGTAACTAACCCAAATGTTGTGATCTCCAGAGGTAAAGTCAATATGTTGGAGCTAAGAAGCCGTTCAAGGGCATTGACATTTTATAATTGCATCTTTATAATCACTCAGTACTTTGATTATTGTTCTATACTTTAAAAAAACGCAATTTCCTTTAATAACTAGAGAAGTTAGAAGAGTATTAGGTGCACTAGCAGAATTTAATACCTGTTTTACAACATTAGCAGGTATACACAGTTATTTTAAACGTGGTTAAACTTGCTAAAAAGGCAAATTTACTCCCATTGCCGGTAGAGGAGTTCACCAATCAGAGCTGGAGCCGATAAAAACCTGTGGTGACTGCAGAGTCATTTGACCCAGGAGTGAATGATGACTTTATCCATTCACATTTCAAAGAGAAGTCAGATGTTAGTGGGTTTTGGACCATTGGAAAAGGGGCTTAAGAAGAGGGCAGCAGAACAAGCCGAGTTCGGCCAATAGACTCTGTCATCGTCTGCAAAGAAGTTTAACTAAAAAGTCAAACAGATGATTGTAGGTGAGAGAAGTGAGTGTGAATTAAAACAGTTAAAAGTTGGAGGCCATAGAAAGAGAACTTTAAGTTGAAGGACTCGATTTGTTCTGCAGAGCTGAGGAAGCCCGTCAGGTGATGGTTTATCCCTTCAGGCGCCTTTTCTCCCGTTTCATATCATCATTTGATCTTCGTTAGAAATCTGCTCTATGCCAAAAAAAAACAAGAGGCCAGAAAAGAAACAAACCCATCACAACAACAAATACTATTGATTTCCACAGCAGCAGCTCCTCGCTGTGTTGTAGTGAGTCACGGTGTAATCGCTTGTGAGGAAATCCCCCACATCGCTGCTTCTCGTCATCTAACAAATTGGCGTAATTGCCGTTGCGGTTCAATAGAAAACTGTGCCAGTGCCGTGACTCTCAAACAAACACTTGTCTCTGTGGTGAGTTTTTCTTTTGCGAGGAGATTTCATTCAAATTGTCGCGCACTAAAAGAAACTTCGGGGGGGGCAGCAGAAGAATGTCAACCTTCGAGAACTATCGATGTTCCACTGAGGATGCAACACGTGTGATGTGATATCCCAACACCTATGAATAATAACTGAGCACAGACACGTCCACATGGGAACAGTAACATGTGCAAACTTGCATGATCAAAATCGCAAACACATAAAGAAGTAGAGACTAAATTGGGATTCCCTCACGGTTAAACAACCAGTGTGTATGATTTAGTGGCATCTAGTGGTGCAGTTGCTTATTGCAGCCTATTGAACACAAACCCACCGAGGCCTTCAGATAACAGCCTGATTAGAACCGGCGATTCAAGATACATCAGACGTTTTCAGACACGAACTCCGATACATGTCCGGGAGTTTGTCAGTTCACATTCTCTGTTCACAACTACAGGAAAATGTCGCTCGCTGGGAATTTCCCAGACTTTCTCCTGCTGTATTCTCACGTGGGCTCACTCTGAAATTAACTGACAGGATTATTTCAAGTGATTTATCGTTCTCACATACAGCCCCTCTGGAAAAATAACAGGAAAATATCTGAAAGCAGCATTAGAGGTGCAGTACAGTAGAATCCATGGACGAGGACCTGCTTCTGATGTGTGTTCTGAGGTGTTTATACACTAATAACAACACAATTATGAATAATGTAGTCAATATAACCCCTATAGAGCCCCGTACATCCTGCACACTGGCCCTTTAATCTTGGCTGATTTCAACGAAAGGAGCAGAGGAATTCATTCCTGCCGTCTCCAGCCCTCTGGTTCTAAAATGGGCCCTCGACAAATTACTTCCAGCTTCAGCCTGAGAGACGTTTCCTGCCTGTTGTGGATACAAACACGAACACAACTGAACTGGGTTAGCGAGAGGAGGAGGAGGAGAGCGATACAACAAGAGAGACGCAGAGAAAAGAGATAATAAGGCTGAGGTTGATTAAAAGGCTTAAATGTGAAAGGGGGGAGCTGTTGCCAAATCAGAGCAGGATGGCGATGGTGGTGTTGTTGAGGGCTTGATGCTGGGTTTAGCCGTGGACTGGTGGGGATTGCCACTGGATTATAGCTGCCACTATCAATCACAGGCAGCTACAGGGTAGTCTTCAGTTCGGTACCACCACCCAGTAATATGGTGCAGGTGGGGGGGTGAGTTGTCTGAAACACTCCATCTGTCCCCCGACGGAATCTCCTGCTACAACTTAAACCTTAATGCAGTAACTGGGGTGTTTGTCTTCAAGGGGAACTCTAGTGGACCAGTATCATGCATCTATAAAGACACATGAAAGACATTTAAACAGGAACTGCCATACCAAAAGCAGCAGAGAGGGTTAAGGTATCCAGACTTTCAGCCCCTAACGTTGGATCGTACATTTCCCACAATGCACCCAACAGGATCTTTGTGCCGTAGTGATTGCTAATACACTCGCTCGACCAATCACGAGTCTTTCTTTCGCCTCAGTGTGAATATTTCTGAATATTGGGAGGAAGTGGAGATGTATTATCATTTACAGTCTTTGATCTGGATCCAGAAGCCAAGGCCCAGAACCAACCTGGAAAATTAGGATTTAGTCGCTTGTTCCGTTTGGTTTCATTATCTCAACACAACATGTTAGCTTCACATTCACAGAACAACAATTTGAACCAAATACAACTTACAGTTTGCAAACATGCAGGATCCTCGAGGAGCGACAGTGAACGAGAGAGAAATGACATTTTCCAATTTCCTGCAGGTAAGACGCAGGTTTTAACCTGTTGCTCAGTCTGTGCTCCCGACACTGAAGGGGTTAACCTGCACTTCCTCCCAGATCCCATCTCATCTGAAGAATTCATAACCTCCTGCACTTTTCTTTATTATTCTGGAACGTCTATTGGATTACATTAGCTTTAGCTGTTCCTCTCCGCCAGTCACTTCCTGCCCTCAGGACAACAGAGCAGATAAGAGCCGACTCTCTCAAACATTCTTTTGTAGAAACAAACTGAACAAATTTCCCTTCAGCGCAGCGTCTGCAAAACAAAACCCACAACCAAACAAAAGATAGCGGCTCAGAAAACAAACAGCGGTGGCGGTCGGGGCCGGCGGTGGCTCCGGGCGGCGGCTGGTGGAGCTTTGTGACCCAGCGCGGGGAAGTGGAGATAAACAAAACAGACAATTTTCGGTTATCTCCGAAAACTCCACGAAACAAAACAATCCTCTCCGCTAGCTGCCCGTGCCCTTGAAAAGATTCGGAGAGATGTCCTGAGGAAATGCGATTTCCTCGTTGCGGGGGAACAGCCCGGGAGCGTTCCATCAGCAGGGCGGCTCCAGTGGGGGGGGGGTTTACAATACAAGGAAAGAACACACCAGGCTGGAAATACAGAGGAGGACACGCTGTCCGTCCTCGCATCCTGCAGGAGACAAAGAGGACGAGAGGTTTCACTTCAAAGTTCACTGTTCATCCATCTGCAGTGAAAGGTTTTAAATGACGAGGTCCAGTGTATTAATAGCACATGTGGAAAGAACCAGATCAGCCAGGAGCACGTTCACGTCCATTCAGAGACAACTTTATATCATCAATCGCCCGAGAGCGTGTGTTTGACTGAACCTGGGCTGTTTGCAGCTCGTCTTTCTGAAACGGTCAAAGTGACCTGCAGTAAATTCAGCTGTTCCACCCGTTCATAAAGGTTCAGTGAAGCTCGACTCAGGAAGCAGAACCTGAGCTGGAGAATCAGTGGTTGCTACAGAGTGATGGTCACATGTTTATTGATATTGAACATATCAAAAATCCAATTCGCACAAAATTTGACTCCTCACTTCCTCGGGCCCTCGACAAAACAAACGTCAGGGGTGAATCCAATGAGACGAAGAATTCTTGAGACACGTGAGACACATATAGAATTATTAGACGGATGGATACTACTCATTTCTTGAGCCAGAGTTACTAATATAGCTATTTTGAATCTGCAATCCCTATGCAGGAAAATATTAAACACAATATTTAAATAGTAATACTTGTAGTTATATAATATAATATAAAATAATACAATAGTTCTAATTTTACCAACGAGTTTCCAAAAGCTTTCAGCCACATCTCACAGTTTTGCTCTCTAGATGGAGTCTGCTCATGTCAGTATTATTATCATGTTGCTCTCACATGTGCAGATTAAAGACATTTCATGCATATTTGATAAAGTCAATCAACTCAGGAAAAGGCCTCAGAGTAAATGATGAGAAACAGTAAAGTCACTTTTCATAGAAGTGTAAAAAAAAGTCATACGATTTAAATACAGACGTGTTTTTTTCTGTGTCAGAATGTTGGAGCCTGCAGAAAACCCTCCTGGCTGCAGTTTGATGAATCCACCAGCAGGCGGCCTCTCGTCCGTCCTGTGTGAGAGACCCTGTGTGTTAAAGTGTCGCCCGGATTGTTGAGTCTCTAATGTGTTTCACTTTCTGAGTGAATATGAGCGACTCGCCACATATTTCCACATTTTTCATTTGTGTTAATCTTTGTGAGCTCCTTGTTTGCCGATGTGGAGACAAGTGACCCTGTGTGTGTGTGTGTGTGTGTGCAGCTGGTTGTATTTTGTGTCTGCATTGTGTGTGTGTGTGTGTGTGTTGGGCATTAGGCCCTATCTATTTGCAGAACGGGTATGTTTGGCCAATACTTCCTGACTTCCTTGCTCTTGGCAAACAGACAGACAGCCTCAGTCTGTGTATTGTTTCAGGACGCTGCAGATTGAAGGAACTTGAAAGAGACTCGGGCTGCGTGTGTTTGATTTATGCGGCGTGTCTGTTTGATATCGATCATAAACGACAACACAGCTGAAGGAAGGAAAACGCATCTCCTGTCGAAGCTCCGCACTTTGAAGTCAAAGTTTTTAAGCAGAACAATGCTGGAAGGTGCTGAGAACTTTTCACCGACTTCACAGTTTATCTCACGAGGCTGAATCTGTATGTTTTGGATTCTCCAGACTCTATTGAACCCTCCATTTATTTCCCGTTGTCTGAGAAAAATGTCAAACACGCATGTTACTGACATGTGTCACTACTTTCTCCAAAACCCCTTCTGCAGTTCAGTTGTGTCCAGGACACGTGATCAACTTTTCTATCAATGAGCACATGTGCCTCTGTTTGCATTTCCTGTCACCATACTGCCCTCTGCTGCCGCTCCCAGAGTTTGCAGAGGAAAGTTCAGGAGTGTTCCTCATAGTTTTACTCTATGTGTTTAAGTATTTGTGATAGTGAAAAGTAAAAACGGCCATAGCTGATATTCTTGGCCCGAAAGTATTTTAAATGTGACCAGAATGATGTTTGATTCCCTCACACGTGTCTGTCTGAGTTGGAAAATACTTTAAATCATATTTACTTTTATATTCAGTGCTATGACTCTCAGAACCGAAAGAACTGATGTTTTTAAAGTTTTATTTAATTGTTATGCATTTGACGGAATCAGTTCACATACTCACGATCCACAGCAACAATAAAGTATGAGAGAAACTAAAATAAATTGAGAAAAAACTAATTCAAGTTGTTAGAACAGTTTTTAATTGCTGATGAAAAAACACAAATATACATGTCTTCATTTCTTTACTTTTTATTAAACTCTACTTTCGTTATTATTGTGAAACTCCACTAAGTACTTTGTGTATTCGGCTGTGACCTCCTGTCAACTACATCTGATAAATACAGTTTGTTGTTGCTTCCACTGATCTGAAGCATCAATAGTCGATCGGAAATCTAGACGTGGTTTCACGACTGTTGATATAAATGTGTTTTGAGATCCAGCGACAGACAACGTCAGTGTGTTGAGACGGATCCGGCCTGATGTGTGTTTGCCTTCACACTCAGAGTCCAGACACCACGGACAGGAAATTAAATGTTTTACACTCTGCACTTAAAATTTATGACGTGGAGTTTGTGCACAGAGTCGTGTGTTAGGGCCTCGTTCTGGACGCTCGCATGACTCCACTCTGAGGAGGAGGAGGAGGAGGAGGAGGAGGAGGAGGAGGAGGAGGAGGAGGAGGAGGAAGAGGAGGAGGAGGAGGAGGAGGGTGAAAACCTCCATGTAGGGATTTCATTTTTAAATTAAATCACTAACAAACTCCGACAAGAAGATATCAGGTGGTGAAGTTTCAGAGTTACGAGCCAGGACGTTTACTAAAGAGCTGCTGCTGAGGACGCTCGGTTTAGAAAAGAGTCCGTGATGAATTTCAGGGAGAACCTCTTTCCCAGAAAGGCCTCAGAGCGACTCGGGGGTGAAATCATCCACTTCCTGTTTTCATCAGCAGACAGAGTCGAGACAACTTGTGTTTTATGAGACAAAAAGAAGTCTCTGACACTCGATATAATTCTGTTCAGCTGCGCTCTCTAGAAGTTATCACTTGGAAAACTCCCAACAAAAATGTGAGGTATTTATCCAAGGGCTTTGTGTGTGTGTGAGTGTGTGTGAGTGTGAGTGTGTGTGTGTCTGTTAGTGTGTGTGTGTGTCCCCACCTCACAGAGCCCCTACCTCCACTGGAGCCAAAGCTTTGACTTCAGTTTGTTGCAGCTGTCAAATAAATGTGTCAAAACAATAAAATAGAAATTTCTTAATTCAATATATTTTCCCTTTGAGAGCTGAAATCATCCCCGGATTTCAGTTGAGATGATTTATTCATTTGAAAATGTAAATGGTGGATAAAAATGAGATGCAGCATCTCAACGTCGAATATAAAATATTTGTTTAGTAAGCAAACACAAAAAATGTAATAAATACACAAATAACAATGAGGTTAAATGCAGCTATACAACAACTTCAGCAGGATAAACACACAAGGAAACTTGCTCAATAACAAGCTACATGTATAAACCAAGTTAAAGATGGACGACATATCTCCACTTCCTTCCACAATTCAGAAATCAAATCATCTTCGTCTGTGGATAATTCAGTGAACACACGTAGTCAGTTTTAATAAGTTGGATGCTCAAAGAAATATCAGTTGACATTTATTCCTGAAATATTACAAACATGTTGAAGAAATCCTGCAAACAAACAAACAAACAGACGCAGATGAAAACATAAAACCCTGTGTCTATTCATAAACTTATTAATCTGCTCAATGTGTCTTTCTTTTCCACGTGAACATGACATCGAGGTTTTTCAATCGAAGTTCATTCGTGGGGATCCCAGCTCGTGTCCGCCGGCTGAAGAATGTGCAGCCACAGAAAGGTCCCGGTGATGTTTTGGCTGCTCACCATCCGACTGGCTGCTCATCAATCCCGCAGGCGGCTCTGTTGAGTTGTGACGCAGACCCCAGACTCACCCCGGTGGGAATGCTGAGGGTCTGGCCGGCCCTGACATCCAGGTTACCCCATGCCGCTCGGAGGATTGAAAGCTGTAATTATGCCAGAGAGAGAGAGAACCTACACACACACACACACACACTTATAAGTACACAACCTGACATAAAGAGTCAGAGACACACACATACTTCTGTCTATATACATTAAGAAGCACATACAATCACATGTACCCAGTGAAGCCAACACATGTATGAACACATGCACACACAACATAAACAACCAGACACGACTGCACAACTCTCAGGAAAAGACATACCTGAGCTCAGCACAGACAAACAAACATGCAGGGACACACACAAACACTTGAATGCACATGCACAAAGAACTTGACACACACGCACACACACACACACACACAATGCCGAGTAGCTGCCAGCGCCGTCATAAATCTGCCAGCTCAATTAATCAAGTGGTTCCCCTGGGGGGCTGCTGGAGCCAGCCTGAAAGCCCACTGACGTGCCCCCAGCACCAGAGCTCTCCCACAGGGCTTTAGAGTCCACAGCTCCCAGTGCAGGAGGAGGACAGGAGGAAATAACTGTCTCAACTGCAGAATGTGACCAGACTCCCAGTGTGACCTTTCTGCAGAGGGAGGGAGGGAGGGAGAGAGGGAGAGGGAGAGAGGGAGAGAGAGGGAGAGAGAGGGAGAGAGAGAGAGAGAGAGAGAGGGAAGCAGAGAGACAGAGGAAGGGAGAGAGGGAGAGAGGGAGAAAGAGAGAGAGAGAGAGAGAGAGTGAGAGAGAGGGAAGCGGAGAGACAGAGGAAGGGAGAGAGGGAGAGAGGGAGAAAGAGAGAGAGGGAGGCAGAGAGACAGAGGAAGGGAGAGAGAGGGAGAGAGGGAGAAAGAGAGAGAGAGGGGGATAAAGAGAGAGACACAGAGAGAGAGAGAGGGAGAGAGAGAGAGAGAGGGAAGCAGAGAGACAGAGGAAGGGAGAGAGGGAGAGAGAGGGAGAGAGAGAGGGAGGCAGAGAGAGAGAGGGAGGGAGGGAGGGAGAGAGAGGGAGAGAGGAAGGGAGGGAGAGAGAGAGAGACAGAGAGAGGGAGAGAGAGAGAGATAGATGGAAGCAGAGAGAGAGAGAGATAGAGAGAGAGAGAGAGGGAGAGAAAAAAATCGTATAAATCTCCTTATAATCATTTATTATGATTATATGAATTTGTATACGATTTTCTTCAAACCCACCTGTGCTCCGGAGATACTATTTTTTAAGGATTGATGTGTGAACTATAAATTCTGAACACATGAACTTTATTTCACATCAGTTTTCTCTTCATCATCTCTCCACAGTTGAGACAGCGCCCTCTGCTGCTCTAGTGGTTCATAGCACACAAATATTAAAGGGAATGATTATTAAAATCACTGTGGTGATAATTCATTGATTGAGAACATTTATTTAAGTACTTCAATATCTTTGTATCACTCACGTTTTATTCATGCTAATTATGTTATTAATTACCAATTATATTTGTATTTACTTGCTTTTACTTGCATGTAAAGTGTCTGCGCATTTTCAAAAGAACAATATGATAAATTATCGTTTTTATCGTTAATTTATTATATAAATATTATTTCCAGTTACCACGGTCAAAGGTGAAATCACCTGAGTTCAGCTGGACAGTGACTTTGCTATTATGACAGATAATATAGAACTAAGTCTCTATACCATGTGTTTTGTTGTCATACAATCATGTAGGAATTATCTAGATAAAAGATAATTATCTAGCATAAAAAAGCCTTCATGATTAAAGATGAAATCCCGGAGAAGAAATCCAATAAAAAGTCATTTAAAGTGGATAAACTACAAATATTTAATAGAATAAACTATAATCTAGACTAAAATAGGAATAGAAAACATAGAACTGCACATACTAGAAACTTTTTAGAGACTTGAAGTTGAAGAATTTCCATTTTGATTTCAAACATATTTCTTTAATTTGTTTAGTTTAAAAAAACATGTGAGTAACTTTCTGACACTTCGTCTCAGGCTCGTTCTGGACGTTGTGAACTTTCTGACAGATTTGTCATCCGAGTGTGTGTGTGTGTGTGTGTGTGTGTGTGTGTGTGTGTGTGTGTGCGTGTATATAGTGTGTGTAGTGTGTGCTTGAATATTTCACGAGGGGCCCTGTAACATGCCAGTGATGATTTGCTGTGTCTGAAGTGTTGAGCTGTTGTCAGGGGCCCCACAAATTGCAGCGGGGCCCTTTCACCCATCACTCAGCGTCACAACACACTCTGACTGACACATATATGATTTCTAACATTTGTTTACATGATAAATGTCTGTAACTGAAGCAGTTTAACGTTTTTTTCTGCATTTTCCCGTAAATCTTCAATGACTAATCCTTAAATACCTCATTGATCAAATGTGCAGCGTGTGAGAAAGACAACTTCATGAAGGAGGAAGCCAGGGGGCGCTGTTGTGCAGGTTTTTAAAGCTGCACTCATTGAATGATCCCAGCAGATGATCGCCAGTAATGACAGTGTAGAGGTCAAACTCAACATCATTCAGTGATGAGGACCTGATGAACAAGAAGCTGCTGTGATTTAACTGAGGAGAGAATTTTAGACTTCAGGACATGTTCCTGTCGTCCATCTTAATAAACTAAAATCAACGTTGAAAAAACTTCTGCTTTCTGTGAGTTTTCATTTATCTCATTTGGTTCAATCTAAACAAATCATGAAGTTTTTTCAGAGAAAGAAACTTCCTATGTTTTATTCTACTGTGGGAGCCAGTAAACACCTTCTTATCATACTTATTTAATGTAGATGCCTGACGTTTAAATCAGTTTACAGACATGACCTGTGGGTAAACTCTGGAGGAGTGGGTTCAGCCTTTATCCACAGTTTTCCTTTCATACAAGCACAAACCACTGGAGCTTCTCTGACGGCTGTTTGAGGATTTGTTTTTAGGGATAGAATTAGGTTTATGTCAGGGTTAGACATTTAGTTTGGATGGTTAAGGTTATGCTAAAGGACTAGGGAATGTAATTTGTAAATGTCTGTGTATGTGTGAATGATAGCAAAGTGCCTCTGAGGGGAAACTACAAAAAATCGTGTTCCTGAGCCGAGAGGAGGTTCTGACCTTTTCTGGCATTTGCAAACAAGCCGATGGTTCAGGACCTCGTCGCTCCACCATCCTGAAGTCCCTCCACTGACCTGCAGTGTCACCTTCCGACCAGCAGATGGCAGGAGAGCACTGCTCGGGCCTGCAGCTGACTTCCTGTGCTGGGTGGGGTGGATGTGGGCGCCCTGCCTGACCCCAGCTCCCATCATCTCACCTCAGGTTTGATTCCTTTACAGCGACAGACCAGAGGAGGAGAATCCAGCTGACTCACTGTGCTGCTGCCGAGCTTTTCTCCAGGAGGCGCCCAACGCTCTTTATCTAGTGCCTCATTACAATCAGTCTTTTCAACATGGCCTCCTGAAGACCGCGATGGCAGAGAGGACGAGCTTCGTTAACTCAAGGTCGAGACGTCTTTCTGTTTGAAACCTGTCGCACTGATCAACGTGGAAAAAGCTTCTGACTTGTTCATTAGTTCATTCACTTTGTTTCTGTCTCCGGTGAATTAAAGGTCGAACGGTGATTCTGTCCTCGAGTGTCTTCACGCTCATTTGTCACTTTCAAATAATGAGACAGTTGCTGCCAACATACTGATGTCCGTCCTTACGTTGAACTGGTTGTTCAGCAATACAGCCACCAGAGGGCAGCACAGGGGGAAAACGCAAAAGTGGCCGAGGACGAGCAAAGAATCGAACGAAAATAATGCAGAGTACCAAGAGGGCTCCTTCTGTTTTTATATCTAACTCTAACTATGAATTAAGCGTTAAAGGTTTATGCTAAAAGGTAAAAAGCTGCTCCCCCTACAGAGAGGAGGGTGTAGGTGCAAGGAAACGACTCTGATCAAGAGAAATCTCCAAAACGATCACAGGTGGATAAATATCACATTTTATATATAACACAAAAGGAAGGTCAACACCTCTCATCATTAATAACCTCGATGCTGTTGGACTGTGGACATGGACGGAGAATATTTCATAAATATTTTAAAAAGCCTCTGTAATTGAGGTTTATCTCAGGGCAACAATAAAGCCACCTTATTTATACAGTGATGAATAAATTCAAAATTAAGTTTATAAAGCTACAACCGACCTAAATTAATGAATTCAATGTGGACACAGAAGCAGAGAGATTTATTTAATATGAGATGATCCCGCCCACCTCTTAGTAAAACCCACAGTTCAACCTAATAACGTGGTTTAATGTATTTTTACGAGTCGCCCTCTTTATATTCGTATGTTTCTCAGTCTGGCACCAGGAGAATGTGACAAAGAATCTCACTCAGCTCCGTCCTCCTCTCGTTTATCTTCTGTTTTATTATATTTGCAGTCGGAGGAGGAAGCCGAGCGTTTTACTGCAAAGAGGTGCGTGTGTGTGTGTGTGTGTGTGTGTGTGTGTGTGTGTGTGTGTAATAATCACTCGAATCAAACCTCACTTGACGACTTTAAAAGAGAAAATCCAACTTACTTCTATAAACCATGGCTCATGTCTAAGTATGAAGTAATACTGCAGATTGTGAGGGACGCTCGAGAGAAATACTTTTAATAAAGTGGTTTCATAAGTTTCATAGTAATATATAAAATACAGTGTTCACCATAATTGAACTACTATCCCATTTAAAAAATACTGAATATTCAATACTATACTAAAACGAGCAGATGTGATACTTGAGACTCATTTCAAGTGAATTCTATTTATTAAATCAGTAACTCACCTCGTGGCTTTAATATCTGTCGACACAATTTATCCTTAGATTCCCAGAACTTTAATGTGATGAATAAATCCATTTATATAAAAAATAAGAGACGGGATTAACTTGGTTATATTTTCATTGAAGCTTTCCAGTGAGCCGCACTTTCTTTCCATGGAACGTTTATAAAGATGACGTCATCTTGATCACCCCCTAGTGGCTGGCTGCAGAATAGGTCCTAGAGACCACCTCATCCATGTTAGTAGATGGGACTTGGACCAAACTAACAGTAGACGTTAAATACATGTTTCACAAATAGTGTTTGAGATTTTAGGCAGTTTCCCTTCAGTGATGTAGGTCCAAGTGTTTATGATTAACTCCTGTTTGACTAATGTTATAGAAACTACAGCATTCGGCCATTTTATGAAATCATTCCCTGTTTTTAAGGAATGAAAGACAGACGTTATGTATTTATGAGCAGTTTTTAATATGTTTCCAGTCCGATGCAGTGACCCTGAGGTTGAGTGGCAGGGAGAGCAGACGTCTGATTGACAGACTCTCCTGGTGTCGGGGTTTTGGTCTTTTCATGGGAAGAAAAATACATAAATACATTTAGGAAAAACCCAAAAATATGGAAGATGCTGGTTGTATAATTGAATATAGTAAAAGATGCATAACAAGACCGTGTGTTCGTTTTTCTAATCAGAGCTGCTACAAATCCCTGAGGCTGAAATATAATGGCACAGCAACAATCTGCTGATGTTCTTGTATTTTATTTTGTATTCATATTCTTGCTGGTGTCGTGAGCGTCCCTATAATTTAGACTGGTTTTAAAATACAAGCAGGATCACACAGTAAGTCACAGTTTGTGTTTCATAACAGGAATTGTATAACTGCACGTTCCTCTGCACTCTCCACTCGTTTTTCCTACAATCACCACTTTTTCTTCCCCTCAGTAGCAACTCAAGTACAAAATTGCCCACTGGAATCATTCCATTGCAGTGCATCATTATTAACCAGCACACACGATCAGCATTTCACTAAGCAGACCGCATACGGCTGTAAGGAGTCAGCAGCCAGCGAGCGGAGCCGGCTGCAGGATCTCGGCCTTGGAGGCGATTTAGTGCCTGACAAGCGAGAGGAGTCGTGGCAGAGAGGAAGTAACCGGTCGGCCGGGTGATCAGTCAATCACTCCATTAATCAACTGGTTCCTGCAGGAGAACGTCAATCACATCCCGACTACAAGGCCCAACAACGTATGAAACCCAGTTTACTAGATCCACACCATTAAGGCACTGGTTTCCCAAGGTCCAAGGCAGGTCTGAACACCAGGTGGCGTTATGAGAGTCATTGAGTTTAAAGCTCAAACAAATAAAACAAACAAAACATTTAAGTGCAGTGTCTCTTTTCCTTGATGTTCAATCCTTGCACCAAGTTTTCTGGAAATCTGTTCTGTTTTATAGAACCTCATTTTAATCTGCTAGATCTGCAATCATTCTCTTAAAGATCATTTTTTTCCCAAATCCAAAATTCTATATGGGTTTCCTTGTGTCACGCCTCTCCACACAATCTCTAGAAATCCTGATAACACACAAACAAACGCAGGCAAACCTGAATGACTCTCAGTAGAGCCTCATGCTTCCACCAACATTCCCCTTAAATTCAATCAAGCCGCACCAAATTTCTCTCACAACATTTTACGGCTCCTCCACTGACTCATTCCACATCCTTCCAACAAGCTGAGTGGGACTCTACAGTCGTTTGTGTGTAATCCTGCTAACAAACAAACAAACAAACAAATGGACAGGGGTTCAAAACGTCCTTGGAGGAGATGATAGAGGTTCAGGCTCATAAAAGATAAAAAAACAAATCTCAACATCACATTCCTCCTGAGAGAGTGAGCTCACTGAATATTTTCCATCCTTATTATGGCAGGAATACAGTGTGTGATTAGAAACAGATTCATGTCAGTGTCTCGTACATTAATCTCCAGTCTTCTTCACGGCCCAGCCGCTGGAGAGCTGCGCGTGGAGAGGAGTTCACAACCACTGCAGGGGCGTGTCCCACTCGGCTGTAAAACAAGCTCAAGTCCCTGATCCTGCATGATGACACCACACCGTCGGTTCACGGTGACGTAAACTGACGTGGTGTCAGCGGCACGGTGGAACTTCACAGGCCCATATGGCAGCGTGTGAGAGAGACGCTAGAATAACCAAGTCTGAGAGTGAAACATCAGCCGTGACTCACTGCTTCCTCCGCCATTTTCTCCTCTGACTAAGTTGAGGTCGTTGATTTCTCCCCAGGAATCAAACCGGTGCCACAAGAGTGCAGAGAAATATTCTTATCCACTTTTGACCTGTTTAGCTATTAAATCATGTTGTTTATGATCATTTAAGATGCTGTTCACACTGAACAATCTTTGTTTTAATGATTTAAAACATTGTTTGCGTTTGGACCAGAGGCTCAAAGTCCAGATTTTTTTATTCTGTATATTTGTGTACAAATGTAAAATGGACGATTCAGGACACAATAACATTGAAGTTCACTTCACTCACTTTGATTATTTAGCCAGAAACAACAACAACAATGGCAGCTATACTTTTAATTTACCTATGTTTGGTTAGCACTGCAGCTAAACATAGCATGCACTGCACCAAACAACTTTATCGCCCCCTGCTGGTGGGAGGGCTTGTTTTAAGGTAATTTTTGTGTTCACATCTGGATGGAGACATTTTGTAAAACCCGGGTTGTGTGGGCGGAGATTTGCTTTACAAACAGAGAGTAAAATGTCTGTTCAAAGAATATCTGCAGTCGTGGGAAGGCCAGAACCAAACAAGCAGTGTTACCATTAAAAACCAGTGTGGTAGAGAATGAAAACCTGATTCCTGATTAGTTTCTTTCAAGCACCATTCGTCTTATCGGCCTCAAGTGCGGTTCAGGGTCCCGGGGTTGGGGTGGGGGGGTGCAGAGTTGAATTTGGTGCAGTTTGGACAAATGCTACGTTCAACAACAGAAGGAAACCTACAACCAGCTCCACCACATCAGGAGCTGCACTGAGGTGAATCAGTGTTTCCAGACCCTCAGCTCCTGTAACACAATATGAGCATCATCATGTGTTTGTTTCATAGAAGCTTCCAACACAATAACAGTGATTATTCATCGGTGGGTTTTTCCACCCGTGTGTTGTCGTGTGGGTTTTCTTGTTGTATAAAGTTTTTGGCTTTTTCTTGTAACTTTGCCCCTTTATTTATTTTTCTCTAACAAACTTCTGCTGCTACTGAGAGAAAAGTTGAAACACAGTGTGTTCCTGCGTTACTTTGGATGTTGAGGATACAATCATGTAAAAGTTGTTATATTTGTTTATTTATTAATTTAATTAAATCAGACGGTTTATAAAGATGGAAGGCATGATTGATATAAACAATTTCATGTTGTTTTACTATTTTCAAAGGTGCTATATTAGTAAAACTATCATTATTATTATTATTTTTGTTATTAAACATCTTTAAAGTGTATCAGCAGCAAACTGGACAGAATTAGAAAATTATAACTTTTAATCAAATGATGAAAGGTTCTCAAGATCTAAAGATCACATAGATTTCTGGGGATAATTCAATAGTTTATTTTATATTGAGAAATACTAATTACACAATTAATCAGCCATGAAAGTGTGAACGTCACTTTATTATCCATTTATGCAACAACTGAAACTCTTATTTTTCATTAAATATACATATAAATATGTGCCTTTTTCTAATCTTTAGAAATCTGTGTAATGTTTCCACCTTTGCTTTAGAGTTCAAGCCTGAGTAAATGGATCTTACTTGGCCACCGAAGTGCATTGTGGGTACTCTGAATGACGGTCACAGGAAGCTGAGCAATAACCTTTAAGTGGTTTTGCCAAATAAAACCGGCACAGATCAGAATCTGACCCTTTGAATTTAACGGTAGCAATTTTATCCGCGGAGCTTCGGGACCTTTAAATCCACGTCCCTTTAATAAAGCCAAGGCCTGTAGGAGAGAGTTGTAACAGATCCAATATGTGTAATTAGAAGCTGTATTTTTATACCTGGTGGACGGTGTCCCAGTGAAATGAAACAAGCCATCACACCGACGTTATCATGGGGCCGGCGTGTCTTCCCCCCCCCCCCCACCCCCCCCCCCCGGCCCTGACACCACCGTCGTTTGTCAAGCTCCATTGATTCACACGTCTGTCGGCAACCAGCATCCTGTGGCACCCGAAGAGACGAGGGGTGTCACCGCCTCCCGGTGACCTCTCCACAGGAGGCGAGGTGTCGACCTGTCACTTTGCACCACGCGGCCTGTCACTGCGTCCGAGTGGGAAACCGCCACTCGCCTGCTGGTGTGCGTGGCGCGGCGGAGGTTCAAAGGCTTCGGGGGAATAAGTCATTCCAGTCCGGCAAATGGATTTCTATAATAGAATTTTCAAGGGCAGTGGAATCGTGAATAAAGTCCGCTGCTACAGGAGTGTTGGATGTGAGCTGATTACGACTCAGCAACACGGAGACTTCTGAAAGGGACTGGAGCAAAGCCCAGTGCGTTAAAATACAAATCCTGCAACGCTCGCTCTCCTGCATGTTTGATAAATCACGTTTCATATCTGCAAACTCACTGAGGAGCAGATATCCGGGAGGTACAGAGATCCTGATGTCAACCTCCTGCATAGTTTCCCCACAGAGAGAGTTTGGTAACATGGAAATATAAAGTATAAGAGACTGTGAAGAATATCTAAAATATAAATCCAAGTATCTAAAAAGACGTTTAAGTGCCTATAAAAAAAAATGCCACAATCGATACAATGATGACAAACCTACAGAAGCTGTTTACATTAATATCAAATTACAAAGATCATGGGAAGAGCAGAGGATTTAAAAATAAGTAAGTAATATTTATACTATTAGGATGTTGATTAATGTATTATTGATTTGTTGTGGGATTTGTGAAAAGAAAGGAAATCAAACTCAAGTAGTTTGATGTTTAAATTGTACCACACAACCAAATATGTACAGAAAATGTCAAAAATATGACAAAGACCATAAATAATGATAAAAGAATGAAGCCAAAATCTCCCGGTTGCCGCCATCTTGTTTAGGTGATGTCATTTGTAGCTAGTGTTTGTTAATAATCTGTCAATGATCGTAAACACCACGGAGCTGAAGATATTTTTGCCTCAAAACTACGTCACTACGAATATAAATTAGTTTTTTTCTACCCTCCATCTACCTCCTAAGATAATATTAATGAGTCGCTCTTATTTCAGACTAATTGAACTGGAAATATATTTCGATTTCCGAGAGAATCTCATCGTTAACGTTAACGACGGCTCCTTGATTCAGGAAATGATCTGAGCTCGGCCCTGGAGTTTGTTTTTAATTTACCTCAATGCAGATCCAGGGAGGAAGACGAAGCCTCGACCGTCTGCTGCTGTGTTTCTGAACCTTATATAAGTGAACTGGTCCAGTGGATGATGTTCAGACTGGTTCCTCACGGTTCAAACACATCATATTTATGGCTTCAGATCCCAGATCAGAAACCCTCTGCAGCCTGACACATTTATTCAGCTCATTCATTCGCTGCCTCATATTTCCGGCGTAATCCTCGACCACAGAAATTGACGTGAGCGACTGTGACATCAGTCTTTATATCACTTGCACAGAAAGTGACACTTTGCCGGGCACATCATGGCCCGTCGGCCTGAATCACTTCCCTCTCACTCCATTTGCCGCTGTCCTCAGATCAGCTCTCCATCTTGACACTTGCTAACGTCCCCACGAGCTGCTCCTCCTTCAACTGGGGGGGAGAGAGAGAGAGAGAGAGAGAGAGAGAGAGAGAGGGGGTTGGAGTTTTTATCTATTTGTTTCCGCCTGAAGCGTAATGGCCGCTCTCCAGCTCGTGTGGCTGCTGTGGTGTCGCTGTCGGCCCGAGTTAGCCGGGTCCTCTGGAAGGAGCAGAGGGGTTTGTCCACTCACTGCTGCAGTGTGTGTTCACCAGGGTCCTGCACCTTCTGCTCCATCAGACACTGCTCAGGCTTTTACTACACTAGTGTCTGAGCTAAACAGGCCTGAAGCCCCGCGCTGGGTGGAAGAGGCTGTTTGCTTGATGCTGGTCACAGCTTTTCTCTCTGAAACTGTAAAACTGGTCTCAGTACTCAGAACCTGGACTGGGGAATCTGTTGCAATGCTACAGATCTCTGCTCACCTGTTATATTCAGTTTATTAATATTGTTTGTGTCGCAGCTCTTCCTTAGGTCCTTAAAAATAAGACATTCTTGGATCTGCCACTTTGTCTGCATCCATGCCAAGACTAACGGGTACCATCCTTTCGACGTACTGGGACGAAACCATAAGGTCCATGGTGGAAATAAAGATTTTCCTTTTGACATGGAGACATACATGCAGATCACAGGTCAGCTCATGAACTGAACTGAACTCGTTTCACAGTAGTTTTTACTCTGCACATTCATTCAATCCCTCCTGACTCCACTCGCTTGCTCTCTTTCTCTCTCTCTCTCTATCTAGCAGGCATCCACACACAAACACACACACACACACACACACACACACACACACACACACACACACACACACACACACACACACACACACTGTCTGTAAACTCAGACTGGGTAGCAATAACATAATTTGTCCTTCGTGAACAGACGTGTTTATTTGCATGTAGAGCGGAGAAGTGAGAGCGGTAACACATTAGGAAGCATTTCATTACCAGGCAGACGAACTTACCGCTGTGATCGGATCTTCTTCTTCTTCATCATCTTCATCATCACACCCACAGACCCTGATCTCTTGCTCCTCTATTACAAACCAGACGGCTCGTCTTCTCCACTTTGGATTCTGCACATGTCCACTTAGTGAAGTCACACTATAGCACATCTGCCCAAGAGTTTAAACCTGGTGGGAAAGTGGCCAAGAGGTTGTTTTGATAAATGATGGGATGAGGAGATAATGAGCTCATGGCCATCAGTTCCTTTTGGGGGGGGGGGAGGGGGGCGAAGGCCGTGCTTTGAGAAGAGAGCGACTACCTGCTCTTTAACAGAGCAGCACTTTAAATCACTAAATCTTCTCAGCTTTCGAGCGCTAGCGGCTCCATCTCGCTGTGTTTTATGAGTTCTTCCCTTTAACCAAATATGTTAATGAAGCCTATTAGTATTCTCCGTCAGGTTTGCTGGAAGAGTTCAAAGACAAAGAACCCCCGATGCATCAATATGCAATCTGAGCCACGGCGGCCCTCCCCGGTGACGACTCCGAGTTCAGCCGGGGGATTGTTTATGAATGTTTTATGTCGCTTTGTTGCACGGTGAATAATCGTGTGGACGGGACCCATGAGGTCGGGTTGAAGCTCGCTCAGTCAATTAAAAGTGAGAAGATCTACAGTGGCTGGTGTTTGACTTGGAACATTTGATTTAATTCTCAAACTCTCCACACTAGTCGGTATCTTTGGGTAGTTGGTTTACCGTAAAACAACAACTCCAAAATCAGAGCTAGCAGCTAGCTGTAGCTAATCCAGATGTTGTTCCTGGAGAAGACTCTGTGCACCTCTGGAGGAACCACACTTCTCACGGCACTGGGTTCCACAACAGCTAGAACGCAGCATTCAACTTCAACCAGTAGCTCCTCCTCTTTTCCCGGAGGAGAACGGATGAATATTTTCCGGTTCTGTGAGAGAACACAAATTACCCTCATGGAGTAAATCGGCATGAAAAATCATTGGAAAGGTCTCATCTGCAATTGTTTATGGAATGGGTAGTTCCTCCAAATGACTCGTAACTTATCCCTTTATTCTGTTTTCCAATATTTCTTTGCTCCAACTCAAATATGTCATGGTCATAATTCACTTCATAGCTGGAAAGATTTTCTGAAACGCAGTCAACAGGAAATTAACCAGAGCCGTTCTCCAAGTGGCCTGTCGCTGTTATTTCTTTATTCAGCACTCCACCTGCAGGGGGCGCCTGAGCTCAGCTAAGAGTGAGTTGTGTAGCTTTAAAAAACCTTTTCTGAAACAGAGCTTCTCGAGCCGGGCCACCCTGTCAGTGGACCCGCTTCACTATCCCTGTCTTCTGTCGATATTTATTTCCGTCTGGGTCGAAGCCAGAGTAGCACGACTTCGAGCCGAGCCACATCTAATGCAGCTTATTACCCATAATCCAGTTCAGTGCCTCCGTGTCAGCCATCGTGGGCCCTCGCTCGCTCTTTCCGTTGAAAGGCGTCTCTTTGTTGTGTGGAAGCTCCTCCAGTGATTTTTGGACAAATGGGGCAACATGACCCCCCCCCCTGCACTTTTCTGCACTTTGACACAAACATCAATCTGTAATCACACACAAGCTATCGGTCATGATTTGCTCCCCACAACTGCCGTACACATCCCCCTGTCTTCTGCGGAGGGCGCTGCGTTGCCTTGTGGGATTTGGACCGCTGCCATGCGGTAATGGAAAAGGAGAGTCAGAGCGCTCCGGCCGTCTGCAAGGTCTTTGTTCCTGCTATTGTCAGCAAGCGCCGGCCGGGGCCACATGCAGTAATCATTTCTGTCTCTCAGAGCCACGACACTGTGGCAGCTCCCTTTTGAATCATGACTTTCTTGCTTCTTCTTTAGTTGGATCTCTGTCCGGGGGAGTGGCAGCAGGGCGACACATGCCTCCCTCACAGACAGATAATGTTTCCAGGTGACAGAAGAGGATGATTCTCTATTTTATTAATGTGTAGAATCGATCTTCAGCTCGTTGCTTTTTCGTCTTGGTCACAAGTTTTCACTGAAAAAAGGAAAATGTTTTTGAAGAGGGCAGATGTGTATGAACTCATAGTGAACCCAAGATGTGTGTCTGTGTGTATATGTGTGTGTGTGTGTGTGTGTGTGTGTGTGTGTGTGTGTTGTGCTGCAAGAAGATTTGTAAGTAGATGTGGTCTTCAGAAAATGATTGGAAAAAATTATAGTGGGAACAAAATCCAGGATGAAAAGCCAATTCAGCAAAAGCCTCTTTTCTGGTTCTCAGCTCTTTTCTTTCACTTGCGACCCTTTAAAGTGAGTTTTACTGTTTTCAGACATGAACTCTGGAAAATATTTGACTTTCACACATAAAGAAAAACATCAGGACATTTGGTTTCTCACATAGAGATCTCAGTGCAGGTCTGAACAATCTGTAACTTCAGGTCTCTCAATCAAAACAAAAACAAAAGACCTGGAGTTGAGTGACATCATGAAGCAGCGTGGGATCAGGGATGAGCTCGTTTAAGTTTAATAAATGGTGATGAATTGTTGTGGTCAAGTGACCAACACAAACAGGAAGTGGAAACATTGTTGTTTGGTGAATCCGATTGGACGCAATGAAAAGGCGACAAAATGAAACCTTGAATGAAATTGTTGATTTCTCTGGAAATGTATTAGATAATGTAAGTTCTGTTGTATTTAGACAATTTAATAAGAATTTGTCACATATTATATTTTCTACTTTAGCAGCTTTTTCACTTCAGAAAACTTTGTGATCTCTTTCTTTATATCTTTGCTGAAACTCCTTCAGTCACATAAAACCCTTGTCTCGAAGTAAAATGATATATTTTCGTCTCCTTAAACTGTTTTCCCTTTGCGATGACAAATGTTATTAACGTGTCGATCAATATGACGGCCCCTCGGCCCCCGCGGAGTTAAAGTATTCATTTATTCTGACCGCGGAGCATCCGTCTCTCTCCGGGAGAAAAAGCATTTAAAGTGTTTTGTTTTCCGCCGCAGCAGCTGGTGCGACCACCCTTTGGGGTTGTGTATCTCCCGAGGGAATAAACAGAGTGACGCATCCTGCACGCCGGGTCCTCTGTCCTCACACACACACACACACACACAGACACACACACACACACCTGATAGACAAATAAGGGTCATTAACGGTGCAGCGACCCCGTCAGTTGTCGTCCTCTGCCCATGCAGCGTTTTCCAGACCGGCTTCTTATCCAGAGCTGGCACTGGAATGCTTTTCATCCCGACTCCGGCGTGCCAAACGTCCCTTGGACTGGACGTGTCGGGGTGGGGGGGGGGGGGGGGTGTCTTTGTGCTCGCTAATTAGAAGCAGCTTGGTCCAGCGTGCCTGTGGACCCCCTCCCCCCTCCCCCCCTCCCCTCCTTTACCCAACACAGCACTGTAAAAAATAGGAAAGAATTAAAGGTTTGGCAAGAGACTCTCGGCTCAGCAGCCAAATTTGTCCAGCATGTTCTTTTCTTTGGATAAAGATGCTTTTGTCTCAGTGAAATGCTGCAACTGTTTTTTTTATTTAAGGTCACGAGAGACGACAGGCTGGATCTGCTCAGGCTATAGATTGAAATTATGCATTTATTCCCCGACGATCAGATGAGCATCATTCAAACACAATTAGTCCAAATGTTTTTTTTATTATGTCATATTTCAGCAGCGTAATTACAAGTGAAACTAAATCGACTAAATCGTTTTCAATTCGCTAAATCTACGGTACTAGCGTTAATATTGTATTTTATTAAGATGGATATTGCCATTGATTGCTAGACACTTAGTTCTCATCACAGAGAGGGAGATTCTGTAGCACTCATAGATTGTATGTAAAGAGGGACAACTTGTGTGTTTTGATCGCCCCCTGGTGGCTGACTGCAGTACATGTCCCATGTCCACCATGTTAGCAGATGGGACACGGACCAAACTCAAAAGTACACATCAAACATATCTTTAGAGGGACCGATTTGAAAACAGGCAGCTGTGACTCTGGAGGTATAGGGGGTTGCCCGCTTACCAGAAGGTCGGAGGTTTGATCCCTAGAATCTCCATTCTGCATTCTAATGTGTCCATGAGCAAGGCACTTGACCCCAAATCTGCTTGATGGCCGTGCAGTGTGTGCCTGTGTGTGATAGATATGGCACCTGAGTGTAGAAGTGCTGAATGAATGTGTGAATGTGACTTGCCTTGTAATTCGCTGTGAGTGAGAAACGCTCTATAAATTCAGTCCATTTACCTTTTGAGTGTTTTTCCTTCTCTCAGTTTCTTGTAAACATGGTTTGTTAAATTGAAATGAATCAAATCTCCTGTCGTTCTTCACACTGAAGGAAACAACAACCTTTTAAAAAGCATGAATAGTGTCACTGACCTGTGCTGAACATTAGATTTCACAGGATCTTGCTGTTGACTGGTTGTAATATATTTCAACTATTTGTTGTGGACAAGCATTTAAGTTCTGGAGTGTGTGATCTGTGGACTCACTGCGATAGAGAAAAGTTTTTTTTTCTAACTCAATCAAATATTAAATCTTAATCAACCTATTAAAACTTAATCTCTTGTGCGCTCACTCAGCTCCCAAGCCTGCAGGAGCCAGTTGTTATCAAATAACAAATAATTCCATATCCTTATTAATTTCCACTTTCTAAGGAATCTCGTTTGGGCTCGTGCACACAGCGACTGCAAACATAAGAATATGTGAAACGAGGTAAAAGAGAAAAAGAAAAGCACGAGACATTTTTGGTTTTGTAGGTCAGCTCATGGTCGGTGTCAGGAGACCAGTATTTCACCGACTGACGACAGCATGTTGGAAAACATCTTGAGTGCAGAGAAGCTTTTGGATGCACAGACCTGGGATCTGCCACGGAATTTTTGTCTGGATCCCTCTTGTCCACGCATTGCTGACCGGTTTCAGCCAACAAGAGAGATGGAGAGATGGAGGGATGGAGGGATGGAGGGATGGGGGGGGAGTTAGATGGAGAGAAAGTTCTGCAAAAACAGCGTCGCTCTGGGTTTAATTGGAAGAGCTCTGGCATTTTTCTGAAATGAAACAACAGGGAAGCAGGAAACAGGGTTGCAGCCACAGTGAAATGTGTGAAACAGGTTGTGAGCTCTCCAGCTGCGTCACCTCTGTAACGACCAGCTCCTGCAGCCAGAGGCTCCGAGGGAAGCTTGTTTCAGGAAGAGGTGAGAAGTGAATCCTGGGCTCTGTGTCGGTCTGAGAGAGAGAGACTGCGGAGGTCAGAGCGCGGCGAGGGCGAGATAAACAGGGGAACGCCACTCGATCTTTAACGGCCCTCGCCATCTGGGCCTGTCGTGTTGAGCAGACGACCTCACGTGCCGCGGCTCAACCCCGGTGTCACTACCTCCTCTAATTACTGTAAACACATCATGTGGCAGGTGATGAGATAGAAAAGGAGACAGATCTGATGAAAGTGTCGCGGTCAGGTTCGTACAAAGGTTCCTGAAAAGCTCATTGTGTGCAGCGTGATTGTCTCTTATCCTCGGATTGGAGTGTTGCATGCTGGGATAATGAGCAACCGTCGCTCAGATGAGTTTGACACAAATGTCACGGTGATGAATGAGAAGGGGCGGGGGGGTGATCGCCGTGCTAATGGGACTCACTTGGCTTCTTTCAAACGTATTTGAAATGTAAATATTGATTCATTTTCTGCACGTTTAAACCGTTTGATTAATACCTCCTCAGTGCACTTTGAAATTTTATTTAACATTTAAATGTAAAGGAAAATATAGGAGGAAAGACTGATTTACCTGTTTCAATAGAATCTTGTAAAAGACAAATAAAAAATCAATGAGTTTATGTCTGAATCTCCAGTTTTCACGTCTTCTTCAACAAAGCACGATGTTCATTTTGTAAACGGTTTGTTGACGTTTGTTTAAAGTATCAATAATAGATTTTCTCCAACCGCTCAAGTCAGTGACAACGTGGAGAATGTTTAAATGTTTAGTTTAAGATTGAGCAAATCAATATTTTCATTTTTATTGTCCAGCTCCCTTCAGTCTCAACACGTCATCGTATTTATTTCATTTATCTCATTATCTCATGTCAACCACGTCATCATTGAACTGACACATTAAAAATCCATAGTTATTTTTACATTTTAAAGGCAAATAAATCCCAGTGAATCACTGTTTGCTTGATGCAGCTCAGTTTAAAAACAAGTCCTCACAGATTCTCCTTGAATGAAGGAAAGCAAATGATTGTCTTGTTCTCACCTCAGTCCTCGTCTCAGCGTGTCATCGCTTCCCGTTTAACTTTGATTTATCATCACTGCTGTGTCCTTGCTCGGCTGCAACACGTCTGGGATCAGTTGTTAGTCTTTCCCTGTCGGGTCACACAGTCGGGGGTGGGGGGGGGGGGGGGGGGGGGGGTGTCCTGGTCGCTGCACACAGATGTGATGCAGAGATCTTTCCACATGATATCTCCTCGTAATCACTCAACATGTGATTCAACCCCATCGTGCAACTGAAGCTGCTGCAGGAACTGATGCTTTTCCAAATGAGTGGAGGTTGATGAGGTCGATTCTCAGTCTGAGATCTGTGTGATCACGTTTGGCCGGAGTTTTCCTCTCTCTCTCTCTCTCTCTCTCTCTCTCTCTCTCTGAGACACCCAGGAAACATCTGGAATCGCCATCGGCTGAACCCTGATTTTAGACAGGGAGTCATCAGCTGCTTTATTAAGCGTATCAAGCTTCAGAGTCGGGAGTTTGATCAAAGCCCGGCTCACTACACTTTGTCTCCCCCCCCCCCCCCCCGAGGGCTTTTCATCACATCACATCACAAGGACAAGGAGAAGCCTTGGAAGGAAGGGAGGGGGGGTGGGGGGGAGTCAGAGTAATTAAAGCAGAAAGTCAAAAGACACAACCTGCCACCGCTGCCAGGTAAAAATAGAAATCTACAAAATGTGTTGCCTTCAAGAAATAAAGATTTAAAACCTTGCAAATTGGATTCAAGTGGTTTTCAGGGATCCAAGGTTCACAGAGCACACCACGGTGCATTTCAACTTTAAATTGGGTTTGGGTGGAGGAAGAAAATAGAGCCAGATACATGTGACCAGGAGAAAAACATCCTGAATGAATTATGGCTTGGAAAATGACAGCTTTTCTACAACTGCAAAAAACGACCTTGTTTGAATTTGGTATAAAGTGATACTTACAGTTGACTTTAAACAAAAATATCACTGTGATTTTTTTTAAATATATTTATGCTGGTTTTAAATCTAAATTCATGCAATGAACATGCCACAGTCTCTCTTTCAATTCTATGCTGAAACTAAAACCTCGGGCAGAAACTGAGATGTTTGGAACGGTGACAACCTCGAGAGCCTCCTGCTGATTGGCTGGATTTATCAGGCTCCTGTCACATGACCCCCTTCAGGAAGAAATCATTAGCCTCGGATACCAATGTAAACCAGAGGATGATCAATTAGTGTCGCTGACGCAGCTGTTGTGCAGTTAAATTAAACAAAGACACAACTGTTCACATCATCTTCATATTCAAGCAATACACGTGCTCAGTTTACGTGAGTAAGTTTTTTAAGGTGAATACATTGGATCGCTCATAGCCAGACATGCATAGATAATTTAGCTTTAGAAAGTTAATTGCTATGTCTACTGTGTGTGTGTCTGTGTGTGTGTGTGTGTGTGTGTCTTTGTGTATGTGTGTGTGTGTCTCTCTCTCCCCACCACTTCACCCAAAACTCAGAGGGGAAGTTACACTTTAAACTTTATCCGGTTGGATTTGAAAAGGGCCTGGAAAAGGTCGGGTTGAACTTTCTCAGCCAAGGAAAAAAAAAACTCCTTAATCCTTCATCTGAAATTAAAAAATGAAACTCACACAGACTGAGCGTTAAAAGTAAAATGTTAATACCGTTCATTAAAGAAATCTCAGCCCAGTCTCTCCGCTCGACTTTGTCTTCGCCCAGAATCCAGTTCAAAAGGATGAATCTCATCTTCGTGATGAAAGTTCAGGGGGAGAGTTCTCATATAACACTGATCTATTTTCCATATGAACTCTCACTGCTCCAACTTTCTCCCCGTGCCTGGGAATTTATTTCTCTCACATCCCGTCGTGCAATTATCCCGTCTTTGCACTCCCTATTTTGGCTCGGTTATATCACCCGCTACACACTTAACGCCTCACCTCGCTTGTCTGTCTCATCCCACCTCCCCCCCGCCCCCCTCCTCTCCCCCCCGTTCCTCCCACATGACATCACATCCCCGTTGTCCTCTCTCGAAATATGAAATTCAATCCAGCTGCGGCGTTTCAACACAACCCTGAGCTGTGATCATGACTTCACTGCTGCAGCGTGGCCGAGCCAAATGGGTTTCACAAGCATTCCACTGCACTGGAGCGAATGTAGATCCACAGCGGTAACTCCAGAGTCCACAGCTGGTCACTCGCAGTGTGAACGGGGATAAAGTGGAAAAGTTGACCTTTCCAACTGTGAAAACTTTTTTTTTTCTTTTCTCCCCCCCCGCCCTCAGTGTTTTTAAGACTAAGTGTTATTGTGTTTAGTGCACAAGATAATCTGTCAGTCGGACGAGGCGCCGCAGTTCATCTTCTGCAAACTGCTGCAGCTCCAGACACTTGGTTTTAAAAGGTTTCAGGATCTTGTGTTTGATGAAATCAGTAATGAGACGTGTCACAAAACAACAGGCTCTTTGAAGGCGTCTGCATCGGGTTCAGGTTACATCCTTCTCTCCCCTGTCATTCCTGAGCAACGGGCGGATTCATCTCGTGCAAATCCCGCCCAAGGTTTCTTTTTTACACTGGTGACGAAGCTAACACGCTAACTACTGCATGTAGGTGGCTGAACTGCAGTAAGCGTTGGACAAAAAAAGCTAAATCCTCCATAGATCCGACCTTGTGGCTCTGTGTTCGTGGAGTTCTCTTGTCTGTCTTCACACACCGTCCTTGACCAAGTCCTCTGCAGGACGCAGCCCCCGCGTTGCCTCAGAAGCATGGAGGTGAAAGATGAAGGGGGCACTGTGCAAAGTCTCAGGGCATCATCAGTCATCTCTGAGGCCAGTCAGTGGCTTTCAGGATGTTCAGTCGCTGTTGAATTCAGTTTTTGTCTCTGCTCTGACTCTCAAGGACGAGCCCTCCGTGTGTTCTGCACTCAGCAACGTCGAGAGCAGGAGGAATAAAAGTGTAAGGCCTCATGTGGTGAATGATGGAGGTTAATACAGCTGCTGAACTCCTGTGCAGGTGCACCTGTTAAAGTCAACCTGCTCTGTCCTCTATAGAGGATGAAATCTTGCTTCTAAGCCTCCTGGGAGCTGGGATCTGTCACCGGAGCGCTTTGCCATAAGCTCAGGACGTAGATCTGTCTGTGGAGATTCACTGGTATTGACCTCCGAACCATAACAATGCAATAGTAGAGGAATGAGGAGAGAAGGACTGGGATACATGGGGTTGAGTGGTGGGGCTTTTATTGATCCTGTTTCTGTGTTTTCAAATGAACACACGATGCGTTTGAGTGAGAACTTTGGTTCCTCCAACCTGTACTTTGTGAACTTATCACCTTTAATACCTTATTCTGCTAAATCAATAATCCCCTTTCACCTGAGCTGGTCTGTGCAGCCGCGTCAGCCGGTAATCTGTCACAACTCGCTCGTGGCTCACAAATTACCAACAGAAACAAAGTGCAGGGAGGTTCTTAATTATCTGCAGAGGAGCTGGAGACCTTCATCACGAGACCGGGCTGACAGCACGAGCAGAATCGACTCCGGGGCCTGATCCATTTTCTCTTTCTGAATTGGGGCCGTTAATGTGTTGTTTATATTATCCTCGTTGAAGCCATTAGTGCTAAACGCGCCTCATTTAAAAATGTCAAACCCTGTGACGTGAAATATGAAAAGACGTGGGATTTAAACGAGTGCAGAGGGGCATCGATCTTTTGTTGTGTTCCATCAGTTCCACCGGCGGCCGTCGCTCTGCCATTTGAAGGCTGCTGACATCATTGACCACACTCCCCCCCCCCCCCCCCCCCCCCGCCCCCCTGATGGATCGGTGGTGAATGTCAATCCAGTGGCTCCAGAGGAATTAATGCAAAGTGCTGATTGGCTCTCAGGTGACAGGGTGGTTAGTGAAAAGGTTGCAGGTTTTATTCCGTGCTCCAGCGTCCTGCAGCAAGACATCCAGAGCAATCTGCTCTCAATGAGTGTTTGGCTCGATTTAATCCACTGCTCTGTCTCAGGGGTGTTTTTGTTTGTCTGTTCAAAGCGACTCTAGTTTTATCGATGCTTCCCGGTCGGCGCTTCCACCGGCAGAAAAAATCTTTACTACAGAGGCCGAGCCGAGGGAAGAGACGCACGATGTCACCATCCGTCACCGCGGTCTGTCGTCGATTTCAGAATCAGCTTCTGTTACTTTCTTAGTTTCTATTCACAACTTTCTCACAGTATTTAAATGGAAAAAAGGAATAAGCCCACAAATTAATCGTCAATATTTAATGATTTCCCTCTTGTGGGTTTAGTAAAGGATCATTTCATCTCATCCAATATGCTCAAGAATGTACAAAGAGAAGTAATTTCTTAGTCAGACTTTTAACAGTTTTATGCGTTGTATCTAATAAATAAATGAATAAATATTATTTAGGAAGGGTAAAGAGTTTCTCAGCTTCTAATAATTTGTCTGTAAAGTCTGCATTTATAAATAAAGGTCTCTTATACAGATCAATAATCAAATCTGCAGTTGTATGATAAAAACACACAGGACTGTTTGACCCAATTTTAATATGTTGATCAATTTAGCTATTGGGTTAATTTATCAGAAATCAATTATGATGTGGTTACAAACTTAATGTAAAACTAAAAAATTCTTCAAGAATTTAATTGAATTCCTTGATGTGAGACATTCAAATATAATTATCAATGGTTCTTAATAATGTGAGGCAGCAGCTCTGATAAGTTCTTAGTAAATTAATTGTTGTCCAGATGCTCGGCAGCTTTTCCCCTGAAGGTCAAAGGTCAAACCCTTCAATAGGCACAAGGAGCTGAAGCAGGTGTGAAGCTTTCGGAGGATTAACAGCAAACAAAAAGCTTGTTCACAGCCTGAAGAACACATCAGTGACAACTTCCAAACCTTTTTAAATGTCATCTCAGAATAAGCTGCTGCTGCAGACCACTCTGCCCCCAGCACTGGTTTTCATTCTCCATGAACTCTTGACTGTGTGCCGTTACGTAAAGTGCAGAGTTTGGATCCATGGATCAATTGGAAGGAATCTGGATGGGACGAGTAAATAATTATTGCCTCCCACCCGGGGCCCGTGCTTTAGAGAAGCACTTACCCGCCACCTGCTCTGGTGCAGCTGCTCGGTCGCCGACAGAAGACGAACTAATCGTGCTCCAAAGCTCCAGGATGTGAATACATGCATCTCACTGAAGGAGAAACAGAGAAGCTGCTGAAGCCACCGTGCAGAAAAAGTTTCCTGCAAGAATGGACTTTCCAGAGATGCGTGAAGAGTCGGATGAATGAAGAGCTGCGAGGAATCTTTTGACTCGGAGCCCAATCACCCCCCCCCCCCCGCCCAGTGTCCTGTACAATCAGCTTCTGTTTAGCTCTGTGACAGATGTGGCACTGGGACAATCCATTGCAGGATGGCATCCTCCTGTTTATCTACAGGCCGGGCACTTCGGTCCCCATTCGTTCGGTTAATGGTGCGACCCGGAGAGGACTCTAATATCCGTCTATGACACGCCCGTGACAGCACAGTGTAAATCGTCTTCTGCAGGGAGGCTGCACAGAATACAGTGCAGGCTCAGCCCAATGCATTGTTTTCAGTTTTACCTACAAAATATCAAGTTATTTACAGGTTCCAGAGTATTTAAGATAATTTTACTGGTTATTTTAATGACCATATATTATTATCTGAGGTGTGTTTTCTTCTGTGAGACAACAAACATCACAGGTTCGTTCCATTTTGTTCATTCTTCTTTCAAAACAGCTCAAACATAAGGAAGAATTTGAAATAAACACAAAAATAATCGAAATAAAAACATCAATTAACAGTTTAACTGTGGACTTGTTTTTTATTGTACCTTTAAAAAGGCAATCTTCACCCTTTTTGTACAATCAATAGAAACCCTGAAGAAAAGCCTGAATCGACTTCAAGTTTCACATTTCTTTAAATTTCAAAAGATTTATTTTTCTTAATTCGTAGATTTTCCACTTATCAGCCTAACCACTTATCTTCGAGCATTCTAAGTGCGTTAAAAGGACCAATTTTCTCTTTCTTATTCCATCAAACGTGCATCACACACTTCAGAACCCACTAATGCACCACTGTTTTCCATCCCTCTCACTTCAGAGCATTTAGCTTTGCCTCAGTTCACCTCCTCCTCGTTTCCTCAGGCTGCACGAGGTATCTCTGGTCGTAGTGAGCAGCTCCACTTCAGCACGATGAGAGGACTTCACGAGCAGAGCTCTGGGCCAGAGGGCTGCTGAGGCCGAGGCCGAGGCCGAGGCTGGCTGACAACTAAATAAGCCACTCGGGAACTTGTGGAGTGTTTCCCCGGAGAGACGGAAGGTGAAGGGACAAAGCCGAGAGGCCAAGAGAGCAAGCTTAATGGAAACAATATATTCTGCCACCCAGGAGACCCCATAACCTCCCTGGAAAAACCTGCCATTAGCGAGTCATTACCCATAAAGCTGAAGGGTTTTATGGATCAGAACGTATCTCATACAAAGAGATATTTTCATGGCCTGAAAAGAATATAGATTCCACATGTGGCATCAGTTGTTGAATTCTAAATCCTTCCAATCCAGGCTGACAGTGTGTCGTTGGACTAATGTTGCACCGTTAGTGAAAGTTCCTCTATTTGCTTAAATTGCTTGATTTACTATAGAGCTCTGTTGAAGCCTAAAGGCAAAAAACTTGTGACAGAAACAAACGCACACACAAAAACTGTTACACACCTCGTCACACACTGTGCGAGCCCGTCCAGAGAATTCCCAGAGTCACAGCTGTTGGTACGTTTGTTTTTTATTTCTCAATCGGAGTAAACAAAGTATTTTCCCACGAAGCAATTTGTAGGACTTGCCAGCTCACAACAACCCCCCCTCCACACACACACACACACATATATCTTTCACCTTGAGACCTCATTCACAACCACACACACACACACATACACACAAGTAATATGTCAACAGCTGTACATTTGCAGCATTTATCTTTAAATTGGATTCGGTGTTAGATTAAATTCCTCTGAGGAAAAAGACATAACGCCCTCAGACGAGTGGAAGCTCTCGAGCTAAAGAGGAAGCATTAAATGTCACTCTCCCCCCCCCCCGGTGACCTTTCTCTCACCACTCTTTACTGTTTTTATTTGTTAGCGATGTTTCAGTGATATCTGCTGGAGTTAGCTAACTTTAGATTAGCATCGGTTGTGCATTGAACTAATAAGTCAATAGTTAACTTTAGTGACACTTTTTATAGTTAAAATATGTTTTCAACTTTGATTCCATGTGCAATGTCCATAGTGGTCAAAAATATAGATGGGAAATAAAGATGGAAGTGTCCTCTTCCTCCTGCGTAAGAAAATGAAGCCAAAATATCCTGAAAGTGGGCGTCGCCATCTTGTGCAGGTATACAAATGCTTGACCAATCTCAGCTGTCAATCACGTTTCATCCACTTTTATATAATCAAATCACTTCTCAGAAACACTTGAACACACGAGCCTCTGTCTAATCCGCTGCTGTTCAGTTTCATATTCACTAACCACAGGGAGCAATCTGAAGAATTCATGACATTTGCGTGATGTCATGTTGTGGTCAGTGCTCGGTGATGAGTAACGCCTCAGCAATCGAAGCTGGAGACACAGCCCAGCGCTGAGTGGTGACTGGGGAGCAGTTATCAGAGGTTACAACAGGACATGACTATGAGAGACATTTGAGAGGAGAGACAACATGGTGGCCAGTCCCTCGTGAACACCCTGTAAACACCCTGTAAACACCCCCCCCCCCCCCCTCCCATATGAAGAAGGCAGCAGGAGAGGGTCACGTGGGAAAATGTCCGGATCATTCAGGCGAAAGGTGAAACCAGCAGAACATGAAGACGTGTTTATTTGTTTACAGCAAAGACACCGGTGTCTCCTCGTCTTTACAAGTCAACGTCTTCATCGGCGTCTTCTTCGTCTTCCTGACAAATTTGTGTTCAAACTATTCCCCAGGGGAGCCACCAGAGCAAGTTCTGGTAAACGTCCAGAGCAGCTGACTCAGACTTTTGAGTTTCCTGAGCGCCAGAGCGGTTAGAAAACTTAAAGTTGGAAAATCTGATGAATCATAGAGAATATAACATTTGACACAAGTGTAGTAGAAAGTTGTGAAACATGCACAGTTTGTGTTAGTTCAGTGTTTTAAGGTGTAAAGGGACAGAGGAGACACGAGTCTCTTAATGACCGGGAGGGCCGCCGCCGCTCTGATATCACTTTGTAGCTCGTTCCACCGAATCAGGAAACCACAAACCAGAGCAGTCCGGTCTGTGTTCGCCTCGGAGAAATGTTGTGGCTAAGAAGAAGCATAAGTCGATTTGATAAGGCTCAGGTAACATGTGCAGACCCAGCAGCGGCTCTGTGGTCGAGCATTAAGGACTTGAATTAGATTCTGGCGGCCGGGAGGAGCCAGCGGAAGTGGACCAGCAGCAGAGTGACATGTGACCTGTTAGTCTGATTGAAAAACCAGATTCTCCACCGCTGGGTCTTTAACCAGAGATGCAGACAGAGAACCACGGCCTGGAGTCAGAGAGGGACAGTATAATGACTCAGGTGAGGGACAGGGACAGACGGCTGACACTTGGTGCTGTCGGGATCTTCATAACGACAACAGCCAATCACAGCTTCCAGCTCGGGACTCCAACTTGGGGCCTTTGCTGCGTTCCACTCTCAATCTGACCTTTCACAGAGGCAATAAAACGTTTTATTACAGAGAAGAGAAGGTTATCTGATCATCGCCCGGTTCCTCGTGACCTCGCACAGGAGAGAGATGAAGAAATAACTTTGGTTTTGACATCGTGGCTCTAAAGACTAAAGGTCTTCAATGTCCAGTCAGTAATTTATGCCCGATTTTGGATTTTATTGCACATCAGAGGTTTGATTTCCACATCTGTTAAAGTTGTCGTTTCAAACCAGATCACTGACATCCTGAGTTCCACTTGGAAGTGATCGAGATAATTTCACAGCTCCTGGATCAGCAGATGAAAATCCTACATTTAATCTACTGATGCAGATTTTTCGGGAACAAATAGAACAATGAAACCCATCGTACTTCATCAGGCAAGGTTTCTGTACGAAGAATCCTCGATGTGCAAAGACCTTTAGAGTTTATTCTAAGAAAACCACTTTTTTCCACAAGTCCACATTTCAGCACCTACTTGACACTGCTCTAAAAATGTCACAGTGATTCCACATTTGGCTTTTAATGCAAGGTAATGGTTGTCAAGTCAAGATCACCTCCTCCCCCTCCTCAGACGGGGACATTTCAAGTTTAACAATTGATGAATTCAAGCATCAAACTTTATTATCGAGAGCAGAGGATGAAGCAGGGGTTTAATCTCCGTCCTCACAGGTGGAGAAGATGTTTTGTTTGATCAGGAAACTCTCCGAAGCTTTAACATGTTCAAGTTGAAGACTTCATTCTTTGTACAAATTCAAACACTAGACAAAGAGCAGAGCTGCGACTGCACGCTTCTAAAATTAGATCAGCACCCGTCTCACGTATTATAACGACAACTCCAGTGTGTGTCCTCGTATCCGCTGCAGCCAGATGTGATTTTATTCTGTCCCTCTGTGCTGCGGAATCAGAAAACATCTGGCTGTTTGGTTTGACGGCTGAGACGCGACTCTGTTAACTCCGTTTCACCAGCCTCCATTAGTGAAATGAGGAGTTTGAAGTGCCGCTGTCGTCCTGAGTGTTTCAGACGTTTCCTGGAACAAACCGAAGTCGTGTCTGAGACTAAAACTGGTTCATTTTGCACCAGTTGTTTTCTGTCTTTCTCATCAGTGCACAGCCGTCCTATCTCTGCAGCAGCAGGCGACTACAAAGCGTTACCGACCGGCTCCTGGCCAACAGCCTCCAGCAGCCACCTCTCATATCCCCCCCCCCCCCCCCCCCCTCCACCCCCCACCCCCCCTACCAACATAATTGCAGGGGCATTGCACCTTTCAACCAAAATGGCTTCCATCCACATGCTGCTGAGGGATTTCATGACAGGTCTCACATTGTCCAATCCTAGAAGTCATCAGGGACAAGAGGAAGGAGAAATGACCGAACCGCTGCAGTAGATGGATGAAAGATAGATGGATGAAAGATAAATGATGAAAGATCAGCTGCCAGATGAATCCTGACCAGAGTGAAAGACCTATGGTTACTTACAGAGGGAAGGAAATATGTTGCAATGTATTGAAGCTTGTATCTTGTATCTCTGATATTATGTAATACATAATGTGTATTTATACCGTTTCATATCGTGTATAGTGTAGTAACCTGGTGTGAATCGTAGTTGATGTGATTTTTGTGGTTGGGATATTGTTTTCATGGTAACAGCAAGCCCCCACCAATCAGACGTTGCCCACCGCAAAGGATTGTGGGTAGCGTAGTCCTTGGCATTGTAAATAAAACTAAATCTAAATCATGCAGACTTGTGGCTTCTTCAGAAGCATAAACATTGTTTTCATAATCTTGGAGCTTGGATGGATGGTGACAATATTATTATACCGGATAATCAAAAGCCTCATTCTCAAGTGCTTCACAGAAGACTGCAAATTTCCAGTCTCCCTTTCTGAAAACATAATTAAATTGATCTGGGGATTTTTCATCAAGATTCATGAATTATTCTCTGACAAATCAACGGAATAAGGGAGAAACGCCATGTTCGCGATATTAAAAAAAGACATTTATAATTCAACAGACAATTAAAACAACTTAGATGGAAATATAACCGTCTTTGCGTTGGTAATTTATGAACAATTATGTTTCAAAAATCCTTTCTGCTGTTCTATCATCAAACTCAGACCAAACACGGACTCATCTCTCTGAATCAAATGTTTTCTAGCATCATAAATAATCATATAAACACAACACGTGCTGCAGACAAAGACGAGCAACATCAACCAGGAGCTTCCCATCGCTCGGGGGCGAAGCCGGCCAGGCCCCCCCCACCCCCCCCACCCCCCCCACCCCCCTGCTGGGACGCCCCACTTTCCTGTCCGGACCTAAGTGACGCCGGGTGCTAACAAGTCAAGCCTCTCTTTCATCTGGGCCTGGAGGGAGGAGGAGGAGGACGGTGGGGGGGGGGGGGGAGGCAGATGAGTGCTGGTGGATTTCGGGGAGAGGGCGTGTAAGTGTGGGTGGAGGGGTGGAGGGGTGGAGGGGGGAGGGGGGGCAGCCTGACTCGCATCCGCTGATAAGTCATTAAATATGTATAGACGCCGCGCCTCCGCCGGGGCCATAATTGATCCGAGGACACCATTAACCACGGCACATCCCAGTTCCGGCTGCACCTGTGAACCCCCCACCCCCACACCGACCCCCCCCCCCCCCCCCCCCCGTACCCACCCCCATCTTTAACGAGCCCCTGCGATCAGACTGACAGAGCAAGCGAGCGAGAGAGAGAGAGAGAGGAAGATGAATGGAGCGGGACACGCCCAGCAGCTCACTCTCAAAAAAAACTCATCATCTTCTGTGAACGTTAGCATTCTGTCGTTAGCACATTGCTGTAGAGCGCAGTCACGCTGCAGGAGATTGAATATTCAGATAATATCCAGAGTTCTGTTGTGTTTTAGGACGAGAGGAGCGATGGTGCAAGAACCAGAATGTCAGTTTGACCTCTCTTCTCTTTGTGGATGGATCAGTGATGAAGCAGAGGAACTTCAGTCACACGTGAAACCCTCTCATCTCATTGACACGTCGATGATCAGCTGACAGATGCTGCCTGCTTCATTCAGCTCATACTGATGCACAGGAGCGTGTCAAGGGCCCCGGGGCCTGAGGGACCAGGGGCCTCCTACACTGAACCAAACCCCCCCCCCTCCTCCAGACAAAGACTGGATATCAAACCACCTGATTCCAATTTGCAAAGGATTCTTTTATCATTTAAATCCTTAACAAACCACGTGCATACGATAAATAACAGTAAAGATAATAAGAATTCAACGTAGAGGAATGTAGAGGAAAATGATTTAGACGTTCGAAATTCAACTAAACCTCTGAAAAGACAAATCTTTTTGCAGAAGTCTGGCTTCACAGGGACTTGATGTAATCAGTGGCTCTCAGGGGCCCCCTCTCTCAGCTCAGGGCCCCAGGAACCGGCCTCCTCTGCCCTCCCTGTTCGCTGTGACGCCCCTGCTGACGGGACTCTTGACTGTTATTGGGATGGATGGAGAGTTCGACACGAGGGAATAAAGCAAAATGAACAGATAAAAACAAGGGAGTGTTTGCAGACGAGGCAATAAAAAAACAATAAAAAGGTATAAAGACCAATACAAACACACTTAATGCAAAATGTGCCTGTGGAAGCCGGTGGTCCCGGCGCGTGGACACAACGAGACGCGGTAATGACACTTCAATGTGAAGTCATGGATTATTTCACGAGGCAAACGAAGGAGACAGTCGCTCAGCACAAAAGCGTGAAGGCCTGTGCTTCCCTGGGACGACTCAGCACAACAGAGATCAATAATCAGTGGAGTGCACGGATCGGTTCCTCCGCTCGGAGCCGGCCGACGTGCTCGTCAGACACGAGATGCAACACCGGCTACTGTCCTGAGGGAAATCCAATCTGTGAGAGCGGCCGAGAAAAGAACTGCTCATCAGACAAGAACAGCAGACTGCGGCGGAGAGAGAGGACGAATCTGAATCTCATCAACGCTGTTCGGAAGTTTAAATAACACTGAAATATTTGCATTTATTTACTTTTACTTGACTGGGTTCTGATTTCATTCGACAGCTGCTTAGTTCAATCGTACGTTATCAGGACTTTAACTTTTCTCTTCTTCTTCTTTTCTTCCTCTCTCTCTTCCATCCATCTTAAATCTCTGCAATGCAAAACCTCTCGATATCATTTGACACAGAGAGATGAATGAAAACCCCTTCAGAGGAGGAGGCTGCTGTTATTGCCTTATTGTCAACAAAATCCGTTCTAACGTGTTTTCTGTCGATGTGATGACTTGACAAGTCGGCGAGTGGATTCGCAGCCTCGAGCGTTTTCACCCACGATGAAGATGAGCACTGGAAAATATCGTTTTTAACAAACGCTGTGCAGACAGAAGGAAGATTACAAATCACAAAACACTGACTATGCTAACATGGCCACCACAATTATTTTGATTGTAGTGTTTACACGAGTTGCTAATAGAACTTTACATTCATATTCCTGTTTACATGTCTGACTCCTGCCATTACGCCCAATCTTATTCCACCAGCTCTAAACTGTTTTTAATGATACGATGCTACCGTAGCATTTTGAGAGTGTAATTACTAATTTTGCAGAATGAGCATCGACTGTCGAATGGTGACGTCGCAAAAAAGAGCAAAACTCCAGTGGAACGTTATGATGTGATGAAGAGGAACACACGATGTGACGAAGGTTGAAACACTAATTCCGAGTGTGACCTTATTCAGGTGAAGGTCATATGTTTACAGGGATGTGTCCTAATCAGACTCTTAATCAGGTTTAATATCTGAATATCAGTGTCCATGAAGGGAGCCACATGGAATCAAATATAAAATAAAATAAGCTACTGCTTGTCTATCCGCTGTGTGTAGCCTGTTACATCAGCCATTACCTTTTGTGTGTGTGTCTGTGTATATATGTGTGTGTGTTTGTGTGTGTGTAGGGGGGATGGTAGCTACGGAAACCCGTGCAACACGTGTGGACGGCCGCTGAGAGGATATTGATTGGTTTGGAAATGATTAAACCCTCAGGAGTCTAAGAGGCTGTTGCTGAGCTGCACGACGCCACCGAATGTTCAGGAACTAATGCAAATAACAACCGAAACCAAAAGGACTGTGTTACATTAATATTAATAATTTGATGGATAAAAGCAGGAACACAAAGCCGTTGTGTGCAGTGACTTTTACAAACCAACCGTAACAACACAACGCTGCACGATTCTGTTGTTGTGTCTCTCGGCTTCTCCCTGCTGCTCCTGAAAATACATATTAAATGTTCAAAGGGAAAATATCTGATATCTCATCTTAGAAACGATCCTTCAGCTATCCACAGTGTTGTTTTGATTATGATGTTTACATGAGTTCCTAATGGAAAATTCCATCAATATTCCTGTTTGCAAGTTGTTGAGCATATGTCTGAATAAGATGTCTGTATGTTCCTGTGACCTTTTAGAAAATATCTCCATTGCAATGTTTGCTTTCATCCAAATCTCCTTATTACACCTTTTCTTCATGGAATATTATAGAATATTTTGGATTTGACATCTAACAGAGGTGAAGCTAAAAAAACAAACAACAAGAGAGCTCCTCTAAGTCTAAAAAATAAATAGTATATTATTGAACTCTGTTAAAAGGTAACCTTGAACATGCCATGTCTTTCCACCAGGAGTTATACCAGGAAGATCAGGTTCTCTATATGTCAGGATTCTATCGTGCTGGGAAATATGATTTTTAAACAATATACGATTTTTACATACTTCTTCGGAGGAATGTAAATTTCTCCACCTCCTCTCGGTACCTCTCCCCCGTCAGGGCCCACGTATTGAAAGAGCCGAGGTCTTTGTGGTTTTGCCACCGGCACATTTCAGGATCTACTTTCTCTCTTTGAGGACTGAGAGCTCCGTGTGATTCAGGCAGCGACACTTCACATCGGGGGCGTGCAGGCGGGGGAGCGGCATGTCACACACAGACGCAGAGAGAGAGAGAGAGAGAGAGAGAGAGAGAGAGAGAGAGAGAGAGAGAGAGAGGGAGAGAGAGAAAACAGCTGGAGAGATTGAGAGCAGGGAAACGTCTGAGATCTTAAACAAACGTCTGGAGACCAGACTCAAGTGCTGCAGCCCCCGGAACAGGCTCATAGTGCGAGAGTGTTCACAGGATTGAATTGTCATCATGTGAAACTTGATCATTCAACCTGAATGTGTGGTCAGTGTTTTTCAAACTTGGTGTTTTCCACAGTTGCCTTTTCTGTGAAGCTGTTCTCAGACCTGTACTGAAGTCTGGACGTTCTCCAGAGGAGCTGAACATGAGAGTCAGTTCCAGTGAGCGATTGGGTGTGTAGATGACGTTTCTAACACACAACGCACAACGCAATGTCAACAATGAGACTCTGGAGATTTTAGGGACGAGAACAGACGCTGGTCGTTGATGTGTTCATGTCCCCCCCCCCCCCCCCCCCTGCTGCTCCACCCACACACCACCCCACACCTGAACCTTCTGGGAATGCTCCTGTTCCTCCTGCTGCCTTCTTCATAATTCCCCCACTTTGTTCCGAGTCTGAAAACAGCCAAAGAAGTCAACTCACACCAACTTGCACATCTGCTTCCATCTCAGCCAAGCTTGTCACCATTTTATAATATCTGTGACAATGTTTTCTGCTTATTTGACTCGTTCGATTTCCTCTCTGATGAATAAACACGTCGGCCTCGGTCTGAGCTGCAGCTGCTCTGTGACACCAACGTGATCCTCTGATTCTCTGACGGAGCTTCTTCACATGTTGCTGCACACGTCATCAGCCCGTCTGATTGCAAACTGATTGCAGTCTCTCTCTCTCTCTCTCTCTCTCCCTCTCTCTCTCTCGCCCTTCTTTTTGTTTATTAGTATTCTGGAGATCAGAGGCCAATCGCTGAGCGCGTCCGTTCCTCTCAGCCGTGAAATAAACCTTGTTAAAAAGTCCGATGCTTGCCTACACATCGTGAATGTTTGACGACAAGTGTCGTGAGGTTATTAGAGATCAGCTCACCTCGAGAAAGTTTCACCCGAACGCCCACAAAGGTACATGCAGCCCACTAGAGGCATAATATCCATCTGCAATACAGTAAAAATGAAATGTAGTATAATAGGGTAGTAAAATGTATATATGTATATATATATATATATTATTAATGTTTTGAGAGAGTAAGTATCAGCAGAAAGGAGAACTAACAGAGATCTGTGCACAGAGCTGACTTGTACTTTATTCCTCCCCACTGCCCGGCACACGATGCCAGGAAAGAACAAGATACTGTGTCATTAAAGAAAAAGAAAAGAATCAGCATCTTAACTTGGGGAGGAACACAACATAAAAAAGACGACAATAGAAAAGTCACTCAGCCGAGCGTATATATCTCCACCAAGGCCCAACAGACCCCTTAAATAGAGCTGCACCAAACTTCCATATACTCATAGATGTCGGTTTTCTTTTCTTCACGATCCATTTATTGTTCTCTGGGAAACGTGGGGAAATTCTCAAAATCCACAATGTTGAACAAAGTGAAACAAACTTCCTGGATCCACCTCAAAATCTGGTTTTGTTATTTTGGCTCCACATCTTTCCACCAAGTGTCGATGAAATAATTATAATGGGTTCAATACTTTCTGCTGACAAACAAATAGACAATAGATAAACAGCATAAAAAGAGCACAAGCCTTTCCTCCCGACAGTAGCATCAAATAACATGAGTCAGGTTTAATGTTGCATTAACCTCACCGCCATAAAATGATCATATCAATAAAATTTAAAATTTAAAATTGACCTGTCCATAAGCTTCGGTATAAAATCCGTGGTATTTTAATTTAAATTTTAACTCATTCTCCTCAATCCATCGACCTGAGGGTTGAATATCGAAGCTCTGGGTCCATTCAGCCTAAATAATCTCAAGTAATCCAAGTTGGCAAGTTCTTCCTTTTTTCAATTAACACCAGTAAACCACGTGGATTAATATAAGTCCATCTCTCTCGTGAGGAAACATTAAACTCTATTTACTACAGGCAGATTCTTACCATTCACTGGGACTGTCTATTATATTATATTCAGTATCGTCTCATAACAGGAGGAGGATGCAGGTAACAACACGTGTCGCTCCTGCATTATTAATAAACCGCTGTACGAGCCCGGGCGGGGGGCGGGGGGCGGGGGGGTTGATGACTTCCTGTCGAGCGGCTGAATGGTGATGCCGCCTCACATTGTATAGTGTAACCTATTCATCTTACACAGTGTGACCTATATTCTCTAACGCTCCCTGCTGCCGGTTCCCTGGCGTCAGGAGGAAACACGATGGTTAAAGGTGCAGAGAAAGACCCATCGTGTGGCAGGTAGAGTCTCTTCAGACACGAGGAGTGAACGTGTTCCTCTGAGTTTTGACTTCTAACAGACGCTATAGGCAGGGACGGGTTTGGAATGAATGGATATGTGAGAGAGACTTCCCCTTATGTTTCCTTAAAACCTGTAAAACCCACTGGAGACAAGAAAAACTGAAGAAAACATGAACTCTGAGTCTCCTTTAGGTTTTTAAACAAGAAATGAACAGAACCCAAGGAAACGCAGGGAGTTTATTTCAGTTCATATTTTCCCCTGTGAAGATGCACAGACTGGAATTTCAATCGCGGCCGAGGACATTTTCTTCCTCTAGTCATTGTCCATTGCATTGACCCGTGTCTCATTAATTCTCAGTCGCTCACCGTTGGTTTGCCCTCCGTGCGAGCCGAGCAGTAAATTGCTGCAGGGGCGTTGATGTGCAGGAAGAGCCGGCTGCCTTAATGGGGGAAGGAGTGGGTGGTCTGCTCTCCGAGGGGCCTCGGCAGACCCTCACCTCACTTCACTTCGGCTGAGTCACTCTTTGCTGTTTGTTTGTTTGTTTGTTTTTTGCACGGTTCTGGAACATGTTTACCAAAATTGGCTTTTACAATCTTATCCGAGCCTTTTTTATCCTGAGGAGGGAAAGTTCTCAGGAGGATAAATGCTTCACTGAAAGGTTATGTTTTCACTCGTCTGGTTGGTTTGTTGATTGGTTGTTGGGTTGAATCAGTTGTTTGTTAGTTGATAAGTTGGTTGATTGAATCGGTCGTTTGTTTGTTGGTTGATTTAATGATAAGTTGGTTGGTAGTTTGTTTGTTTGGTTGATTTGTTGGTCTGTTGAATCAATTGTTTGTTGCTTGTTTGTTAGTTGATAAGTTGGTTGGTTGAATTGGTTGTTTGTTTGTTGGTTGATTTAATAATAAGTTGGTTGGTAGTTTGTTTGTTTGGTTGATTTGTTGGTCTGTTGAATCAGTTGTTTGTTGCTTGTTTGTTAGTTGATAAGTTGGTTGATTGAATCGGTCGTTTGTTTGTTGGTTGATTTAATGATAAGTTGGTGGTAGTTTGTTTGGTTGGTTGATTTGTTGGTCTGTTGAATCAGTTGTTTGTTGCTTGTTTGTTAGTTGATAAGTTGGTTGGTTGAATTGGTTGTTTGTTTGTTGGTTGATTTAATAATAAGTTGGTTGGTTGTTTGTTGTTTGGTTAATTTGTTGGTTGGCTGAATCGGTTGTTTGTTGGTTGTTTGTTTGTTTGTTTGTTTGTTTGTTTGTTTGGTTAATAAGTTGGTTGGTTGAATCAGTTGTTTGTTGGTTGGATGATTGGTTGATAAGATTGTTGGTTGAATCGGTTGTTTGTTGGTTGATTGTTTGGTTGATGAGCTGGTTGGTTGAATCAGTTGCTTGTTGGTTGGTTGATTGTTTGGTTGATAAGATGGTTGGTTGAATCAGTTGTTTGTTGGTTGATTGGTTGATAAGATGTTTGGTTGAATTGGTTGTTTGTTGTTTGTTCGGTTATCAGCAGGGTTACACAAAAACTACTAAAAGGTTACACAGTTATGTATCTAGATTTTTATAAATTCATGAAACACCTCAATAAGGGGAACGATCGGTGTGAGTGTTGCAATTTGATTGGATTTAAAGTTGGACTGTTGGGCCTTGGTGGAGGTGTGCGCTCTGTTGAATGCCATTCCAGTAATTCATCATGTTGAATTATGACGCCCTGCATAAGGTTGACAACATATTCTACGATAGAGCCAGGTTGTTTATCGGTGTCCTCCAAGATAACCCACAGGACTTCTCCCAAAAACAAAGACCAAATTCCTTCAAATCTGAGTCCTTCAAGGTTATTCAAAGAAAAACAAGCCATCCTGGGATTTGTTTGATTCTGAAAAAGAAAGAAAACAAAAGTCAAACAGCAGCAGATAGTTGATTCAGCTCGGTGGTGATTTACAGCAACATGGTGGATGTGGGGTTAGTTCAAATTAAGCCGCAGTGTCCACATTTGATTGT